>NC_142801.1:44384571-44684571 GCF_049724085.1 Artemia sp. Qi Xiang Cuo
ACTAGACGGCGAGTAGGGGACCAGGACAACCTATAAATGAAAAAAATAGCTTAACGACTATCTAAGATATGACATAGGATTTTTTTTTTTTTTTTTTTTTTTTTTGGGGGGGGGGGCATCCCTGTGGCGCGTACCTGACTCGTGGCGCATCCCTATGGCACTTCTCGGGGTCCGCATCGCTTCCCGCGATGCTTCTCGAGCCCGTGGCGCTTCCCTGACCCGTGGCACGTCCCCCGGCGCTTCCCTGACCATGCCCCACAGCGCTTCCCGGACCCACTGGCTCCGCCCGTTTACATAATGTCCCCAAAAAAAAGTTGAAATATTCGCTTAGACTGCATAAGTCCAAGTTTCTCTCTAATTCCGTTCTATAGGTATGGCGAACTCTTCATTAGCTCACAATTATTGTAAGCCGCCGTGCGAGTGTTCCAGGATTGAACCGTTAAGTCGGTTTCCCCTCGCTAAAATCTTTGGCATGATAGAAATATCCTTGCACAAATTACGGGATCCATATGTGACAAATACAATAATCTCTCTCAGTTCCTTCTCTTAAAACTATGTGATAATCAATTGTGAAAAATAGGAAATTTTGAGTTTCAAATGGTGAGCATTAATTTAAATTACCTAAAAATATTCGTTTATGAGATAGCGGCGAAGAGATAGGGGGGAATGCATAGAAAATAGCAAAGATTAGAAAAGAGTGGTTTCTCTGCAAAAAAATTACAATTAGATATATCCCGCTGAGATAAGTTTATATTGGGTTGAAAACAATGGAAGAAATAGATAGTTTGAAGAAAAAATACTCACATTTGTATAATGCAAGGGTATTATTTGAAAGCCCGAAGGACCAGATAGTGCATGCTGGAGGGTCACTTCCTGACCTTGTGTAGGTGTGTCACCTCCCGAAGGCCCAGGCAACGCATGAATGAGGGTGGACGAAGCGGCGTCGCTATGTTCTTGTGCAGCTGGGTCAGCTCTTGAAGGTCCAGGTAGTGCATGTTGGAGGGCGAATGGACTGGTGACGTTAATTTCTTGTACAGCCGGGACGGGGGATGGTACAGGCGGCTGCACTTGGGTATGCAGTGTGGAGCTGTGGGGTTTCGACCGATGAGCATATTGTATAACTGAGGCTCGATTAAGAGTGGCTTGTGTAGGTGGCTGCACTTGGGCAGGCAGTGTGGAGCTGGGGGGTTTTGGCCAGTGATCATATTGCATGGCAGGGGGCGCATTATTGGCCCTCGTCTTCTTAGCAGGAGGGGGCACGAATTCTTCGCTATTTGCGTCAGACATAGGCCTCATCAATGCAGTGCCCGCAAATTCTTCATAATTTGCCTTAAAGAAGAGAAGAAAAATCAAATCAAAATAATTTCTCCCTTTTTACAGAAAGAAAGTTATTAACTACAATTTTGTTTAGAAAAGTATCTTTTCAGTAAAGCAAAAAGTAAAAATTTCGCGAGAAATATTGTTGACTTAGAAATCAAACGTTTTTATTAGACAATCAGTATTCTATATCCATAGGATAGAAATCATTGTTTATATTTTTACCATTTAAATATTCCAGTCAATAGGCTTTAAATTAGATTGTTAACCCATCGACCTGTAGGCCTATATTTTGCGATCATAGGTAAAAATGTACACATAATATTAGCTTCATGCAACTCCCAAAGACTTTTCTAGCCCTGCACTGTTTGTTTTCATTTTACATTGATGGCAGTAGAATTGAAGGTATTGCCCTCCCCCTTCACATAAGACACTTTACAACGAAGCTGTTAGAAGCGATGTATTGCCCCCTTTCACATAATGTTCTAAATATAATGTTAAACTTGATTTGAAAATAATCTCTTTCTCTCCATCCATACAGGTGACGAAACTACAATTCTAATTATTGCCTCAAAGTGTTTTAATTTTGACGGAGAAACCCTTTGACTTGACCGCATTTGTAAACCGGAAGAGGGTGACTGCTAATTTTAGGCCTCGCTCTATGTCAAAACCAGAGCAAGCTAATAACAACAGAGCGCTGGATGTCTCAGTTAGAGAAAAGATTACAATTGAGAAAAGTCAAACTTTAACGAAATGCTATTTCTTTTTGCGAGAATTTGGGTTGTAAAGCAATGGTGGAGGGGTTAGGTTTTGAGGGTAAAGGAATATATTTACATTGATTATAAAGATTGCATGGTTTTGGTGGGGGGGGGGGGTTGAGGGTATAGGAATATATCCACATTGACTATAAGGATTGTATGGTTTGTTGGGGGGGGGGGATTTAGCTGGAAATATAGAGGGAAGGAATTTATCGAAAAAAGTATTTCTTTTTGTGATGGGGTTGTAAGACAATAGGGGGGGGGGGTTAGGTTTTGAGGGTAAAGGAATATATTTACATTGATTATAAAGATTGCATGGTTTGGGGGGGGGGGGGTTGAGGGTATAGGAATATATTTACATTGATTATAAAGATTGTATGGTTTGTTGGGGGGGGGGATTTAGCTGGAAATATAGAGGGAAGGAATTTATCGAAAAAAGTATTTCTTTTGCGATGGGGTTGTAAGACAATGGGGGGGGGAGGTTAGGTTTTGAGGGTAAAGGAATATATTTACATTGATTATAATGATGTTTGTATAGTTTGTTGTGGGGGGGGGGGTTGAGGGTATAGGAATATATCCACATTGACTATAAGGATTGTATGGTTTGTTGGGGGGGGGGGATTTAGCTGGAAATATAGAGGGAAGGAATTTATCGAAAAAAGTATTTCTTTTTGTGATGGGGTTGTAAGACAATAGGGGGGGGTTAGGTTTTGAGGGTAACGGAATATATTTACATTGACTATAAAGATTGCATGGTTTGGGGGGGGGGGTTGAGGGTATAGGAATATATTTACATTGATTATAAAGATTGTATGGTTTGTTGGGGGGGATTTAGCTGGAAATATAGAGGGAAGGAATTTATCGAAAAAAGTATTTCTTTTTGTGATGGGGTTGTAAGACAATAGGGGGGGGAGGTTAGGTTTTGAGGGTAAAGGAATATATTTACATTGACTATAAAGATTGCATGGTTTGGGGGGGGGGTTGAGGGTATAGGAATATATTTACATTGATTATAAAGATTGTATGGTTTGTTGGGGGGGGGGTTTAAGGGTAAAGGAATATATTTGCGTTTTAGCTGAATATACTAGAGGGTGTCCAAGGAAAATTCATTTGAAAATAAAAATGCACTTACATTGCTAATTGCGGCTGCCAAGACCTCAAGCTCATCAAATTTATCCATTGTTATATCAATTGTGTCAAAATACTTTCTGATAATTGAATCGCATTGCATGCCCGTTATATACGAAATATCTAGGTCGAATTGTTATGTAAACAAAGCCCTCTGATTGGCTGAGAAGGGGGATGTAACCGAGTCACTGATTGGCTAAGAAGTGGGATCTAACTGTTTCCCGGGAACTCGTAACATTTGGCTCTGAAACAATAACAAATACTATTTCCGGATCATAACATCTGTCTCGAACAGGAAGGAAGTGTGATTAACTGTTTCCGGGAACCTCATAACATCTGGCTCGAATAACAATAACAAATACTATTTCTGGATCATAACATTTGGCTTGAACAGGAAGGTAGTGTCATTAACTTTGCTTCGAACGACAACAACATTGACCCCATTAACCACGTGTTCTCTCTAATGACTCTGTTCAAAACAACATTGACCTTGACATTTTGCCTCGGAAACAATAACAACATTGACATTCGCTGAGGGCGTGCCAAAAACACACCTGGAGAAAGAGGTCATTGACCGATTACGCAATCATTCTCCCTAATGACTCTATGCCCATATATGGTGTGCCGGTGGGAGTAGCGCCCCCATCTCTACTAACACATCCAATAAAAATTTTGAGATAGCAATTTTGTTCAACGTGGTTGAAAGTTCTGGAAATTAGGTCTTTTAGAATGATAACCCCCTCAGAGCTCTCAGTGCAAGGGTTGTAAGTTATGCCCTGGGGGCACACAAGGTTTATGTAGAAAGTCGTATAAATTTCAAAAAGGGCTCATTTGATTGGAAATTAAAATTGCCCTTTTTAATAGTCGACAGTGAGTGGAGAGTTTTGGTTTTGGAAATTATGTATTTAAGCATGACAAACCCCCCAGAGCCCCCAGGGCAAAGATTGCAAGTTATGCCCTGTGGGCATAAAAGGTTTTTATAGATAGAGTTGTCGGAAAAACTTCAAAAGGGGCTCATTCAATTGGCAATTGAGAAAGTGATTGGAGGGTAACTAACCCCCCTCTCACGCTCACCATTCCCCAAAACACATCCAATAAAAATTTTCATATAGCCATTTTGTTCAACGTAGTTGAAAGTTCTGGAAATTAGGTCTTTGAGGATGACACCCCCCCAGCCCTCAGGGCAAGGGTTGTAAGTTATGCCCTCGGGGTATATAAGGTTTTTATGGAAAGTGTTGTCGTAGAAACTTCAAAAGGGCTCATTCAATTGGAAATAGAAAGGCCTAGTGCCCTTTTTAATAGTCGAAAGTGATTGGAAGGCTTGACATTTTTATAGTATAGATCGATGTCGGAATAATTTTTTTTTTTTTTTTTTTTTTTTTTTTTTGTTCTTTAGACCAGGGCACTTCGTATCGAAGGAGTTGTAGTAGGAACTTTGAAAAGCGCTCATTCGATTGAAAATAGAAAGGGCTGGTTCCCTTTTTAAAAGTCGAAAGTGATTGGAGGGCAACTAATCCCCCTCCTACGCCCACCCTCTCATTTGCCTATTAGGTTTAAAAACTAAATGATTATATCAAAATGCACTGTGTTAATGCTAATTCCCAATAAGGCATCTTAGCAGTATCCAAAGAACCACTGAGGGTATTATGTTAAAACTTTCGGGGCTACTTCTGCTCTTAAAATGTAACCAAATCAAAATAGCCTAAGTGTATCCAAGTTATCAAAGAAAGTAAACATATTTCTAAACAACAAACAAAAATAATAATCAGTAAAAAATAATAACCAATTATCCCACGAAAAACATTTATCTTATCATAGGCAGCGCGATCTGGCACTGCCTAAGTAAAGAACGATGTTGGCACAATGTTTTTTTTTTTTTTTATCCATACCCGGGCACTTCGTATCGAAGGAGTTGTCGTAGAAACTTCGAAAAGGGCTCATTCAATTGGAAATTGGAGTGACTTGTGCCCTTTTTAATAGTTGAAAGTTATTGAGGGCAACTAGCCCCCCCCCCTCCCACAACCATAATTCCCCCAAACACATCCAATCAAAATTTTGAGATAGCCATTTTGTTCAGCGTAGTTGATTTCCAGATAGAAAACCTATTTTTGAGGAGGACACTCCCCCATAACCCTCGGAGCATGGGTTGTAAGTTATGTCCTGGAGGTATATAAGGTTTTTATAGAAAGTTTCGTCATAAAAACTTCAAGAAGGGCTCAATCGGATGGAAGTTGAAATTGACAGTGCCCTTTTTAATACTCGAAAGCGATTAAAGGGCAGCTAAAACCCCTTCCGCACCCATTGCTTCCCCAAAAACATCTAATCAAAATTTTGAGACTGCCAATTTGTCCCACGACGTTCAAAGTTTAGGAAATTATACCTTTGAGCAGGAAACTCCCCCCCCCCCAGTCTTCAGGACAAGGGTTATAAGTCATCCCCTGGGGGCATATAAGGTTTTTATTGAAATCTTTGTCGTAGAAACTTGAAAAAAGGCTCATTCGATTTGAAATTCAAAGGGCTAGTACCCTTTTTAATAGTCGAAAGTGAATTGACCCACCTTCTCACGCCCACCTTTCCCCTAAACACATCCAATCAAAATTTTTAGATAGCCATTTTATTCAACGCAGTTGAAAGTTTTGTAAATTAGACCTTTAAGGATGACAATCCCTCTCCCCACAGCCCTCAGGACAAGGGTTGTAAGCTATGCCCTGGGGGCATATGAAGTTTTTATTAAAAGCGTTGTCGTAGAAACTTCAAAAGGGCTCATTCAATTGGAAATTGAAAGGGCTAGTACCTTTTTTAATAGTTGAAAGTGATTGGATAGTGACTTACGCCTCTCTTACGCCCACCAATTTCCAAGAGATATCCACTCAAAATTTTGAGATATCCATTTTGTTCAACGTCGTTGAGAATTCTTGAGATTGGGTCTTTTAGGATGATAACCCCCTCAGAGCGCTCAGTGAACGGGTTGTAAGTTATGCCCTGGGGGTACATAAGGTTTATATAGAAAATTGTTGCAAAACTCATAGGCAGCACGATCGCGCTGCCTAAGCAAAACCCCTATGCCTTCTCAAGGCCAGAACAAAATTTGCACTTTACTGAAAAAAATACAAATGAATATGCATTGTCAGTTTAGTCAAATGTTAATATTATTTGATTTATTAAAGTTATAAAAGTAAAAACATTTATATTCTTTTCAGTAAAGTGCAAATTTTGTTCTGGCCTTGGGAAGACATAGGGGTTTTGCGCCCAACTTATGTTAATTTCTGCTCGTTTTGAGTTTGACTCAGTTATTTATTTTAATTTCTGTTCGTTTTGAGTTTCATTTATTTATCGATGCTGATTTGTGGTAATTTCGCGCTTGGTAGATTATTTGATTTGATTTTTGCTGATTTTTTTTTTTGTTTAATGGAGTTCTTTACTTTTCTTTGAAAAAAAACTTATTTTGTGGAAAAGTTTTTTTTAATTAATTTGAATAAAGACTGAAAGCTAGACAACAGTCACAACAATAAACTAAATAGCGAAACGCTGCATGCAAGCGAAACATAATTCCATTTTTTGGCTTGCAAATTGTTTTACACAGGACTTTTAGGCTTTGAAAGTATAAGATGTAGAAAAAGCACGTGGGAATGTTTCAACAGAACTTCGAATAATCCGTTCCAACAGTCCAATAGGACAATGTGAATTACCAAAAAGAAACTGAGTTTCGGACAAAAAATTCATCTGTAACAGAATTTAAATCGACATAGATATTAAATATCGAAATATCCTGTAAAACAGCAAGAAAGTGGCTAAGCAAAGTAACGTCAATACAACGTTCCTGTCATAAAAACACGTAACATTGTTTTCACGTGTGTGACAACAATGTTATGTGACACAAAACAAACACTGCTGTTTTCTACATTTAATATTGTAATAGGAAAGATTCTTTTGTGTATGTTTTCTTTTTTCTTTCGTTTTTGTTATTCTACTTAATTAAGATGTCAGTGGAGCAAAAATATGTTATTATTATTATCATTTTATTTGGAAGTCGTATCTGATGTTTCCCATAATTTTGACAGAATTTCTAAAAAAAAAAGTTATCGAAGGGACTGCCAGCACGGCACTGTATGTAGAACTCCACTTTTATCCTCCTGATCTACATTGTCCTACCCATCGCCCTTTGGGACAAATGACAATTATCTCAGAAGTACAAAGATATCAGATACGACCTTTAGGCGTGACAGCAAGGACAAGAATTTAAAGTTTGAAACACCATCAGCATATCTGTGGCAAAGGAAACATTGATTAAGAGAAATTTTATTTTTCAGATGTCACTTATTTTTTAGACGACCTGGATTATGACTCATAAAGTGAGTAGTTCCGAGGATCGTTGTGCAGGTTGGAGGTCAACTCTTAAGGTATTTTGTAACCAGTGGGGATGATGAAAGGATTTACATTATTGTCTAAGTTTTTTTATACAAACGATAAAGAACAGCTTATGATTTAAAGTGTAGCACCGCTGTTCTCATCAGATATATCGAGCCTGTGTTCACTAGCAGCATAAAACTGAACGAATGAAACTGGGAATCGCGTACAATGTTTCCCAATTATCTTCCTCGAAAATACATGAGAGACTTGCAATTAAAACGGGAAAAACTGATAATGATACTGAGAATCAGTAGGGCTATTATTAACGCTAGAAATTTTAGTCTCGGGGTCTAGAGCTGCAGGTTAAAGAAAAAGTGAACTCTGTAAATTGCGAAGTTACAAAAAAGACAACAATTTGACAGGTACATTTAAGAAACGATGAGTAAAGACAAGTTATGCAGAAATATGATATTCAGAAGGCCCATTAGGAATCTACCAAGTAGTTACATAGGATAACAGTAGCTCTGATAGTCCAATACGATTCACAATTATACCGCTCGATGTTAAGACCCTGTGAAGCGTTGCAGCAAATGAGACCTTGGGTCAATTATGACGCCGAATTTCCGAAAGGCAGAACTGTGATACATTATTGCTCCAAACCGAATTTGACAGAGATTCAAAAGCCCGTTCTGGCACATTTTACGATGACAAGAACTTAGGGGCCCCCTCCCTAAGAGAGATTGAAATGGGTGGACCACTGAAAGTCTAATAGGACACTCATATTTCTCACCGACCAGGTTATGACAAGATTGCTCCTCCTCCTAGATGTCAAAAGGGGAAATCTATCCCCCCTGAAAAAGTGGGGTCAGATTTTGAACGGATTAGGATTGAAATATAACAGAAAACGAAGTATTTGGTACTTATCTGTTATAGCAACAACAACCCAAGAAGTCAAGTTATGTCAAATCTAATGAAAAACACCAAAACATGATGAAAATATAATACTTTAGAAACAAGTTTGGGATATATATTTGCATATTGGGGGGAGGGGGAGGGGTAAAGCATAACAAATATTAAATACGTAACCTAACGTAACCGTACACGTAAATACGTAACTTTCATTAGAACAATGCGGTGTACTTGTCAGTTATTGAGAACACATTCAAGAATTACGCTTGCGTTACATTTCAGAAAACTGGATTCACAGCTAGAAAAACAAGTTATGGATGATACACTGCATTGGACTTGTATAATTTGGGCTATATATTTGCACATTAGGGTTGGGGTGAGGGTTAGGTTACGTTATGTTGGGTTAGGTTTCCATAATTTTGTTTCTATAGTATTATTTTATCATCATGTTTTATTATTTTTCATTAGGATTAACCTAACTTCACCTTTTGTGAAGTCACCCAATCACCCAATGATGTGATTGAGGAGTTTTAGCAAGATAGTCATTAGCCCCCGAAAGCCAGTAGCCAGCAAAACATCTAAACAAGCACAACATGAGACAATTACAACAACTAACAAAAATTGACGACAAGATATGTGCAATATCATCGTGTCTAATCGATAACTACTCTGTTTGATGTGGACGATTTATCACAGTAAAGTAGTTGAAAAGCGAGCAAAGAACACTCACAGTTTGAAACTTTAAGTAAGATTAATATAGACAAAACATGACTGAGCTCAATTTTCTATTTAATTTGGTCCTAGATGTGTTCTGTCTAGAAAAAATAAGCCAGGAGGATCGATTAACTGAAGGCTTTACGTCAACACTGATGGAAATTGTTGAAATATAAATGTACTAACTTTCTTTAAATACAAAGCCCAAGTCTTGCAACTCCAGGTACGTACCTGCACAAGAAGGTGTTTTTCCCATAAAATCCGTCAGATGACCCCCCCTGTAAAATCTGGGGATAAATAGGCCTACGGTAAAATACACAAAGGACTTAGAAGTGTAGCTTATATGTTTTCTTAAAATCCTCTCGGAAAATCTGTAGGAAAATCCGGTACTCTTTTAATAGCCGGGCAACACGCGAAAAGAAGCGCATATAAAATGTCACAGATACCATTGAAAAACAGGTTTCCGCTGTCTAGTGAGGTATTGCTCACTCAGTGAAAAATATTTAAACTATAGTTTTTTGGGGTTAAAGGGGCAAAAAAGGGTACTTAGGTTACGTATTTAATATATGCTATGGTTTACCCCCCCCCCTAACGTGAAATATATAGCCCAAATTTGTTTCTAAACTATAATAGTTTTATCGTACTTTGTTTTATTTTATTAGCATTAACCAAACTTTACTTCACGCGTGTAGCCCGGCTACTAAAAGAGTGCCGAAAATACTCTAGCTCCTTTAAATGCTTAGCTGTATGCATCTGCTTTGGTTGCATTGACTCATTTCTAGTATAGGTTTCGAGCTTGTTGCAAGGGAGCAGTAAAAAGACTTTTTTCCCATTGGATATCTTCTTGTGTCCCATTCATAATTTTCAGCCTAGTTTATATGCTCATTGTAGTCAAATAACTTATTTCATTGATTTGTAAGCTTCATTGCTTATCGATCGTAGTCAAAACCCAACTGGTCTCCAAAACTTTAACTGGAGAAGAGTAACAAGAATCCTGTAAAAAGGGGACAAAACCCTCGAAGTAGAAACGCTGCTTCGAGGGTTAGGAAGTTGGCAAGCGCGAGCATGGTAAGGTTATATGGAACTGGTTTGAGAATAACTAGGCTAGTCTGCGGTAATCCAAGAGGCGCTATGTTAAAGGGGCATAATTTTACAGGAGACCGGAGAACTGTGTTTGTTCGTTTACTGTAACTATATGAGTCAGATGTTTATAACCAGAAGGTACAATCAAGCATCTTATACAGCAAAAAGTATTTTGACATCAAAACCCCTATTTTCTACCAATTTAGGTGAAACGAAAATATAAGACATTTTCGAAAAACAAATAATTTCCAGCTTTATTGAAACCCAAATAAAATAGTATACAAGGAGCAGAAAATATCAATAGAGTGTACCAAAAGATACTTCGAGGGAGATCAAATGAAAACATAAGTTTTCCGAAAAAAGGTCATTAACAGTTTTTAAATTACCACGGGCGAACTGTCCTCAGGCGGTCGTGAGCTATGATGAATTAAAGGGAGTGGCAGTACAATTTACGGGCTCCATGAATCAGATCACCTTATTCCTAAATGTATTGCAAAAAAGTTTGAACATAATTTCGAAAAATAGTCCCCAACATGAAACTGTCCAGAAACAGAAAAAATAAAAAGACTGTTTTATAGCTATTTACTTTTAGCCATAGTCAAATAAGAGTAAAATACTATTTGAAAGAATGGGAGAAGAAAAAGGACAAGGAGAATAGCAGAAACTAACACTATCAAGAAAACAAAAAGTAACTAACGTCATATGCTCATTCAAGTTTGTAGAAGTGATATCATTCAAGTTTCAGAAGCAAGTTTCAGATTCAAGTTATGCTCATTCAAGTTTGCAGAAGCGGTTGCAGCGGCAGCTGCAACCTAGTAAAGAGCGAACCACAGCCCATAGTAATCAAAAGTTGAAAAACGCATTTTCAAAAAAACTGTTTAGTGAGAAAAAATTGTTATCTGACACTGAATCAGGAATGGTAACTATTGTTTCGATTAATCTTAGAAGTAAAAGTTTATTGTGAATAGAAATGTATGGTGGTTTCGAAAAAGAACCTGAAACCCCTTGAAAATGTCGTCAAATCGAAATAAAAAGTGCACCATTGGAATCAGCATGGTACTACATTTTGTAGGATAATTACAGTCCCCCACCTTGAACACCAAGGAAAATGACTTTTTTGCACGGGTAGCACTGATCCTCCTCCCTTTTTTTTCTTTTTTTTTCTAGAAGGGCTAGGGGGCAGCCAGAACATCATAGAGAGACGCGTAATAGCTCATTTAAAAGGAAATTAAATTTGTAAGCGCTCTTTTTAAATTATTAAAAAGACTCGAGGGCAAATAGCCCCCCTCCCCCACAACTAGTCCTATAAAAACTTTGAGATAGTGATTTTGTTTAACATAATTCAAAGGTCCAATATATATATGGCTTTGATGATGATATAGCCCTCCATAGTCCCTGGGGAAGGGCTGTATGTGATATCGGGTGTATCGATATCGCGCGTATTGGTATTGTACGTATCGTATCGGGAATATCGGTATCCGCTGTTGTTTTTTTGTTCAGTCATTTTCTAGGCTCATTTTTTAAAGCATGTCCCGGCAAGGTATCATGGGTGCAGCGGGAGCTGCAACCTAGTAAAGAGCGGACCACAGCCCATAGTAACCAAAAGTTAAAAAAACGCGTTTTGAAAAAAAATGCCTAGTGAAAAAAATTTCTATCTGACACTGACTCAGGAACGTTAACTATTATTTCGGTTCGTCTTAAAACTAAAAGTTTATTGCGAAAAAAAATTTATGGTGATTTCGAAAAAAAGCCTAAAACCCCTCAAAAATGGCGTCAGATCAAAATGAAAAGTGTAACAATGGAATCAAAATGGTCAAAACCTTGTGCAAGGAATTTACAGTCTCCGTCCCTGAACAACAAGGAAAACCACGTTTTTGCATTGGTAGCATGAGCTGTCTCCCGTTTTTTTTTTTTTTTTTTTTTTTTTTTTTTTTCAACGGGTCTAGCGGGCAACCAGAACATCATAGAGAGATGCTTAATGGCTCATTCAAAAGCTGTTTCTCATATCTACGTGCTTTTTATAAATTCTGTCATCTGCAAGTGCCATGTGGCACTAAAATGGCACTTTTTGTGCTATTTCTCAAAGGGTGGCACTAACAAGCTACCAGAACATCGTTGACAGATCTTTTATAGCTCATATAAAAGATATTGCACATATTTACGTCTTTCATATAAATTCCACCATCATCAAGTTCAAATGGCACTGAAAATGGCACTTTTGGTGTCGTGTCTCAAGTGGAAAAGCTGCACTGTAAAAAAAAAAAAAAAAAATGTGATTTCCAACAAAATTTTTTGCTCGAATTCAAACAAGTCAAAAAATAAATCCAATTTTTCTGTTGGAATTGTGACTTGCTTATTGAATTCAAACAAGTCACAAAAAAAATCCAATTTTTCTGTTGGAATTGTGACTTGCTTATTGAATTCCAACAAATTATGGAAATTATTAAGATTTATGTACTTTTCAGTAGAAAAAAATGTAATTTTCACTGCAAATAGGTTATATCAATCAATACGGTTTGAACTTCAACAGTAGTTTGAAGTTCCTTGAATATCATTTTAAATTTGACCATAGGACCATTGAAATTAATATGTTCAGTATAAGTTCAATTCAAATATTTGAATTATAGCAGAAAGAGGGGAATGCTAATTGAATTTTGAAAATAAAAAGATAATTATAAAAATAAGGAAATATATTTTTACTTTGAAATAAGTTGAGCTTTCTTGTCGGCAAAATGAACACGCAGAAATCAATGTACAAAAATTATCTTTTAACTTTAACAATCGCTTTTTTTAAACACATTTCTTGTGAGTTTCTGTAGATAGGAAATTTCTTAAGATGCTACCCTAACCTTAAAAGTACTAACAGTGAAAATATATTGCTTTCTGAATTCAATTTTTTTCTAATTAAGAACGAAAATCCTTTTGTGGGAACAACTTATGTTTTTGCGATGAACGTCATTTTTGTAATGAGACCCAAAAAGAGTTTCAGAAAAAAATTCTTCCCTGGATTTGCCATAAATTTGCTGCTTACGGTGAATAACCAAGTAAGCAAATATATCGAAGAAAAGAAGATGCCTGTAAGGGTATTTCAGTCCTTTACGTACACGTAAAGGAACCAAAAGCTTCCCCAAAAAAGAAAATTTTCTAAAATGGTGCACATTTCAACTGGACTCAGAAATACGACACTTTAATAGCATGAATCGTGCTTCAAAACTCAGGTTTGCTACAGGATTATTCCAAAAGTAAGACGGTAGCCCAATAAGTTTTATCAAACAGTGCATACTTTTAAACTAAAATCAAAGAGTGACTCAGCTAATTTGTCACTGAAACTAAAAAATGGAATTTTGATAACAATTCATAAGAATTGGGTTTTTATGCAGATTGCAAATATATAAATTTCATTACGTTTAATATCTACCCACCAAAGGCTTCAAGCCTTAGAAGAAAAAGGGATTTTGATGGATTAAGCGATTTTGAAAACAGGGAGCCTGATTTTCCAAAAAGGGAGAAACACCCCCTAAAAAGTCAATAAATTTTAATGTAAATCAGACCTTCAGATTCAGCGTATCAGAAAATGTTGTTGTGGGGGTAATGGTCTCAAATCTGCACAAATGTGGAAATTATGTTTTTGCCAGAAGACTGATCACGGATGCGTTTCTATTTGTTGTTTTTTTTTATTTTTTTGTTCTAGTGTCCTTTTTAAGAGACCGTAAAGATTGGAGGGCAACTATTCCTCCTCCCAAGACCTAATTTGTCTCTTATTTTGTTTTCGAATGTTATGATTTGAGATCAATTTGACAAAAAAAAATCATCTCCTTCAACTACCTACAAACGGAATACAGAAGTAGATTTAATGTTAAGACCTTTAAACGACGAAGCGACGATTTTGCCTAGGGGGCCGTCATATCCGAGAGAGAAGACATTCTGATTGTGATGGTAAGTATTCAGTTTAGTTTAATAATATTGATAACTTGTGTCTTATGTTTCCCAAAATGTTTAAGGTAGTACATTTTTATAAATAAAAAAAAGTTCGGTAAAATTCTACGGTACTGTTCTATTAACTGTAAGCAATGCAAGAAGTGAAATTTGGTTAATGCTAATGAAATAAAACAAAATATGATAAAAATATAATGGTTTAGAAACAAAATTTGGTTATATATTTGCACATTAGCGGGGTGGGCGGTAAAGCATAGCATATATTAAATACGTAACCTAACCTAGGTACCTTCCCCCCCCCCCTAAACCCCAAAAAACTAAAGTTTAAATATTGTAAACGCAGTGAGAAACCACTGTTTGCAATCCAATTCTCCGTTGAAAGAACCTGTTTTACTACTTTCTTTTATCATCATCTTGCGTAGCTTACAGCTAATAGAACAGTGCCAATTCTACTTTAGCTACTTTTGGCTATCTTGGAAAGAGGTTAGGTCAGAAAAATGAAACTTTCAGGGATGGGTCTACAGGCTAAAATATGGGTACTTATGTACTATCTGGAACACACGCGAAAAGCGAAGTTTGGTTGATGCTAATGAAGTAAAACAAAATAGGATCAAAATAGAATAATTTATAAACAAATATTGGCTACATATTTGCGTATTAGGGGGGGGGTAAACCATTGCATATATTAAATACCTAACCAAACCTAGGTACCTTTCCCCCTAAACCCCAATAACCAATAGTTTAAATATTGAAAACCCAATAACAAACCACGCTTTACAATCCATTTCTCTATTGAAAGAAACCCGTTTCGAAAGCAACCCGCATCTTCCCTATATAGGCTACTATAGCGCGTGTGTTCCAGAGAGTACATAAGTACCAAAGTATGTCCCGGGAAGGTAATTTGAAGTACCTACCTCCACTCCTTCTCCCTCTAGAGGGTCCTGAGATTTGCCTACATGACAGGTCAATGCTTATTAAAATTTTGAAAAAACAACATTTTGCCTTCGTTTTCAGTTATCAGTTTCTTTTTTTCAAGGTTTGGATCCAAAAATGAAATTCCTGTTATTTGAGTAGAATTTTAAGCCATATTAATGGTTTATTTTTAAAAATGTAGGAAATGTATTTGTAAATCTTTAAAGCCTTATAAATTAGGATTGAGCAAAGTTGTGTAGCTGAAAACAATTGTAGGCCTACTGTACTTCATATAAGCAGAATATCTATTTTGCAAGGTTTCAATTTTATAACACACAGATTTGATGAGGCGACGAACAAGAGATTTGATGAGATCTGATAATTATATTCAGAAAAGACAGGATTCGTGGCATTATTATTTCAACCGTTCAGCTCTGGAGGTAGAAAAAAGGAGGGAAGTCTTTCTTTTTATTTGTGCCTCGATTTGATTTCATCTTTATTTCAGGTCCGTGTGTCACTGTTTTCCTGATTAGAAGATATTTCTCAAGTGTCTTCTGTCGGCCTGCTACTACGCCATCGATTTACTGATTTTCACCATGAAAAAATGCAGCCGTTAAGAGGTGTCATATTATCTGGGAGAAACTTTTTGTTGTAATTTTCTGTTCTTTTAAAATAAATGATATTATTTTTTGGTATTTATTGATGCTTTAGAAAGAAGAAAGGGAAACTGAAACCTGAGAACTAGATATTAGACTGTAGACCTAGGAAATTGAACAACGCTAGTGATAGAAATCCAATAAAAGAACGGGAAATCCAGCAAACAAGATGGAAATCCAATAAGGATATTAAAATCCAACATGTCGTTTGGTCAACAAACTGAAAATTCAATTCGGATATGGGAATTCAACTTTTTTGTTTCTCAACAAATCGGAAATTCAATAATGAACATGGAATTCCCAAATTGTCTCCAATATTCAATTTCAGTTGTTGAAATTCCAATTTTGTTGTTGATAAACATTACAAACAATTTTTGTTGAATCTCAAACGATTTTTTTTTACAGCGTGGGGCTGTTAGGCTACCAGAAATTATAAAAGTAAAGTTTACTGACCCTTTTGAAAACTACCGCTTCTATATACACGTTTTTTTTCAATTTTACATTTGTAAGTGCAATATAGCACTGAAAACAAATCTTATGGTGCCACTTCTTAAGTGGAAAAGCTCTGAAGTACAAAACAGGTATCACTGTAATAGTTATGTTCCAGAACCCTTATGCTCACAAGAACCCCTCCCATACACTCTCCTCCCAGCCCCCGTAGTCAGTTTCATAAATTGTCTGCTCATCAGTAAGCTACTGAAACATTAGCAGGCTACCACACCATCATAGATAGATGTTTAATGGCTCAATTATAAGCTATTGCTTATATTTACTAGTTTTTAAAAAATTCTACCATCTATTAGATTTCACAGATTTTAATGTTAACTAGTTTCTGAGGAGACTTTTTATTGAACTCTTTGTCATGGTTGAAGCATTAGCTGCAACCTAGTAAAGAGCGAACCACAGCGCATAGTAACTAAAAGCTAAAAATGTTAAAACGGTCTGTTTTATTCTTTATTCCAGGCCTAGCGGGTTACTAGAACATCATAGAGATGCTTAAGAGCTCATTCAAAAACTATATCTCATATGTATGGTTTATATAGATTTCGCCGTGTGCAAGTGCAGTATGGCACGAAAAAAGGCACTTTTTATAGCTCATATAAAAAATATTGCTCATCTTTACGTTCTTCCTATAAATTCCACCATCTGCAAGTTTCAAATAGCACTAAAAACGCCACTTTTGGTGCCATGTGTCAAATAGAAAAGTTATGGCAATTGGGCTACTAGAGCTTTTAGAGTGCTGTTTAATGGCTCATTTGAAAACTTTTGCTCATATGTACCTGCTTTTTATCAATTCTACCATTCGTAAGTGAGATATAGCACTTAAAACAACATTTTTGGTGCCACTTCTTAAGTGGAAAATCTTGGAAGCATAAACCGGTATCATTGTAATAATCATGGGCCAAAACCCTTAAATGGAGGTAGGCAAGAACACCTCCTGCAGCTTCCTCCTCCAGTCTCCCTTAATAAGCTACACAATTAAAGTCCTAAAAACATGAATATATTAAATTACATTATTAAAGGCGTGGTTCTGTCAGTACAGCGCTAAACTAAGCTTTTTGAGACGAAGCCGGCCGAGTAAAAACAGCTTTTTGCTCATCGGAAAAACTAACGTTCCTGAAAAACATGTATTGTTTTGTGAAGTATGCATAATGAACTTTGTGTTATAGACTAAAACTTTTTCTTAGCTGTCAAGGTTGTTTGCACTATTTTCTAGAGCTGTCTTATCTCCCCTAGATCGGTCATAATTAGAAATTATACTAAAAATAAGTTTTCAACTGGAACTAAGAAGTGACATTAAAACTTAAAACTAGCACACATTATTCCGTATAAATAAAAAAGATCATGGCAGCGTTGTTTCTGCATTAAATTTCAATCAAAAACGTCTAAGATTAATTTTAAAAAACACAGTTATCCGAGGGAAGTAAAGAGCGAAGTTGAAACTTAAAACGGACAAAAATTATTACTTCACAGCCTATTTAATGTATATTAATATAACTAGTACACATAAACCAATTAATTATGCTTCCCTATGCTGTTTTTTTTATGAAAAACTAGCGCTTTACTGAAAACACAAAATAATATAAGAGTTACTTTACAATAAAATCCAACCAATTAAGGACACTTTTTATGAAATCAAAATATTATCAATCCCTTTTAAGATAAAGCAACAATCTATTTTAGGATTTACTTTATTTTTTTACATTTAATTTGGCATCACTTCTGCACAATGGCTCAGTTCAATGACTGGGTCTCGTTTTAGTTCTTAAAAGGACATGTCATGATTAGTTTGCACACAAGTTCAAATTAAGGGCATCTTGATAGTATTAGGACTATAGACTAGCTTTACAATTTGTATCATAGCTTGAAATTCACTCTTGTATAGAGAAATAATTGGATTTCCAGAGTTCATATTATGTCTTATTTGATCTTCATTTCAAGTGATACTAAAGCATATTTCTTACAATTTAAGACTAAATATTACCCACTATTGGTATTACAGCTAGTGAGAGCAAAATGATGCTTGATAAATCAGTCCAATATTTCTGTATGTTGTTTAATTACTTCGCGGTTACTTAAAAAATATTTAGTTTTACGAATGTGTTATTAAAATGGTTTTATTTGTATAATGAAAGTGACTAATGTCGCGAGTGCTGTAAGACTATGAAGATCCTTGTAGAGACGTTTAGAGTTTTTAGGTTAAACACTCACTTTTTAATTTTAGATCCATAATCCTTTTTTTAAATTTGACTTTTGTGTTTTCAGTAAAGCGCTAGTTTTGTATAATCATAAAAGCATAGGGAAACATAATTAGTTGGTTTATTTTTACTAGTTATATTATTATATATTAAATAGATTGTGAATTAATAATTTTTGTCCGTTTTAAGTTTCAACTTCGCTCTTTACTTCCCTCGGAAAACCTTGTTTTTTAAAATTAATATCATCTAAGTTCTCTCATCATTGTTCTATGCGGCAGAAAAATGGCGCCCTTCACACTTTTTGCTAACATCAGTGGGCTGTAAGATCTTAGAACAAAGATGAGCAAAAGAATGGAAATCTTTGCAGAAAGATGTGAGATCTTAGATGTAAGATCTTAGAGCAAAAGAACGGCCCTAGACTATGCGCAGCGCCTTGGAAAGAACTAAATAAAACTAAAATTCTATTTTCATTTTTTTTTTTAAATAAAAACTTTCTGCCATGAAACAACAGAATGCTAGAGGCTACACCACAAGCAAGTGATCAGACTTGATATCCTGAAGCATGCGGCTAGTAAATGACAAAGGCGAAGTGATTGATATGTTGGATATCTTCATGGTACACAAATTAATTAATCTTCATTGGTTAATGACAATTGAACATCTCTGCCATGTGAAACTTTTATCCGACTTATTTATGAGAGCCTTAATCTCGTTTTTTATTGGATTTTCTTTTTTTATGATTGCAAAACCTTGTTGCATGGCTGAGTAGGGATCATAAATTTGATTTCAATGGGAACTTTTTTTTAATTTTCACACATTGATTCCTGCATAAGCCACTCAGATGTAAAAGCGATTAATTCAACTACTTATATATATATAACTACTTATTATATATATATATATATATATATATATATATATATATATATATATATATATATATATATATATATATATATATATATATATATATATATATATATATATATATATATATATATATATATATATTATATATATATATATATATATATATATATATATATATATATATATATATATATATATATATATATATATATATATATATATATATATGTGCAGATTTTGTCTGATGCAGACCTTGATATAATGATGCAGACCTTGTCTGCTGACCACGTGCCTCTGGATATTGGGTCATCCCCTAACTAAACACTCCGATCAGGGTGGCTGCAACCTAATGTGGCGGGTGGAGCCCACCCCGGGAATCTCAGTATCTAGGTTAAACCTATATTTAATCAGATTCCAGGCCTTGGGTCGGTTGGGCTAGCAACCCTCCACCTGAAAATTAAGTGCTATGCAAAGTGATTACACAGCCTTGGATTTGGACCTCCTTTTAAGATCTCGACCATCGCGCGTCATCGGACATGCTGACGACGTCAGAAAGACTGACAGACTAAATCTTCTAGACCAAAGGGGGCTTCGAATAGCCACCTGGAATGTTTTGACCCTGAATGCACCTGCATCAAAGAACCTACTTTCTCAAGAACTTCGTAAGAATAAAGTGGCAATTGCAGGTCTCACAGAAACCCGTCTTACTGGAAGTGGAGAAGAGCGAATAGGCGATAATTACTCCTTAGTATGGTCTGGAGGGAGCATGAGAAGAAATGGTGTTGGCCTCGCGCTAAATGGCCTTGCAAGAAAGGCCTTACTCTTGCACGAAGCTGTATCGGACAGAATAATGAAGGCCCGCTTTGGGTACAAGCATGGCAAGATGACAATTTTGTATGCTATGCCCCGACCAACGATTCCGACGACGTAACCAAGGAAGAGTTCTACTCTGCTCTGTCCAGATATCTGTCAACAGTTTCCCCTACGATGTCACTGTTCTTCTCGGTGACTTCAATGCCACAGTGCGAGATGATATGGGTGTTTGGCGTGGCACAATTGGTCCTGTATCCCCCGACCCACTGAACGATAACGGCCTTCACCTACTCGAACTGTGCCGATCCCATGAACTTGTGATCGCAAACACCTACTTTCAACGTAAGACTATCCACCAGTACACTTAGTATAGTAGCGACGGTCGCACAAAGAAGATGATTGACTACGTCATTATTTCTAAACGCTGGAGATCATCGCTGAAGGACTGCAGAACTTACAGATCAGCAGAGCTCGGAAATGCAGATCACAGGCTTGTGTGTGCTGATGTCCATGCACATGATGTCCAGCTTCGCCTCCATGCACAGCGATCGGAAAGAAAACCAGTAGCAGCGGTTATTGGGAAACTAAAGGAGCCAGATATTTGCCAGAAGTATAGTGTTGAGATATAAAATCGCTTTGAGCTCCTTGGCACACTCAACAGCAGCGAAGACGCCTGGAAGTATTTTAAATCGCAGACCAGCGAAGCAGCACAGCTGGTGCTTGGCAAGCGAAGTTTCCTGAAGAAATCGTGGCTAACTGACGAAACACTGCAGGTCATAGAGCAAAGGCGGAGGGCAAGACTTCTTGGGGACATGGCCACCTATCGAAGGCTCAATGGAGTGCGGAACAGACTTATTCACCGAGACCGAACTCAGTTTGTTGCAAGGAAAGCCGATGAAATCGAACTAGCAGCAAAAAAGAAAGACATGGGTAGCCTGTTCAAGCACCTCCGCGATCTCACAGAAAATAAAACACCAGCATTGGGACCCGTCCTATCCAGGTATGGAACACTTCTCTCTGATGAGGGTTCTTGTCTCGAGCGGTGGAAGGACCACTTCTGCTCACTCCTGAACAACACTAGCCCGTCTATGCCTCCTACTGATAGTCCCAGCCAATCTGGCAGTCCAAGATCCGAAGCAGATGCTCCTCCCGACGAGCCTTTCAGCCCCTCAGAAATTGGAAATGCAGTAAAAAGGCTCAGGAACAATAAAGCTGCAGGTATATGTGGCCTGAGTTCGGAGCTGCTAAAATATGCAGGTCCTGTTATGCTCCTGTTTCTTCACAACTTGTTGTCTCAAATCTAGCAAATCAATATTTTCCCCGGCGCTTTGCGGAAGGGTATCATTATTCGTTTATGGAAGAGGAAAGGCTCTAAAAGTGACTGCTCGAACTACCGTGGAATGACCCTAGTGTCTGTCCCGGGAAAACCTCTCTCAATGGTCCTGCTAGATCGATGTCGAAATATCATTCGTAAAATCCGGCGACCGGAGCAAGCTGGTTTCATGTCGTACCGTTCAACCATCGAGGAGATTTTTACGATCCGACAAATCATAGAAAAAGCCACGGAGTTCCGACAAAAAGCTTTTTTTTTACCTTCGTCAACTTCCGTGCTGCGTTCGACTCAGTGGACCGAGAAGCTCTTTGGCGGATTCTAGAATCGACAGGCCTCACTGTGAAATACTGCAGACTATTCAAAGCTCTACACCACGGGACGAAGAGCTGTGTTATAGTGAACGGCCGGAGCAGCCTGTTCTTCCAAATCACGACAGGAGTGCGCCAAGGATGTGCAGTGGCCCCAGAGCTCTTCAATGTCATCATAGACTACGTTATGACAAGGACTACTTCACGTCTCAGCTTTGGACTCAAGTTTGGAGATCGTGTCATTACATATGCTGATTTTACCGATGACTTGGCCATTCTGGCGGACTCCATGGAGCAGTTGCTGGAAGCGCTTCGAATCCTACGAGAAGAGGCTGCAAAAGTAGGACTGCAGATAAACTGGACTAAAACGAAGATTATGGCCATAGACCCATCCTCTCCTGCTGCCAATCCTTCAGTTAGCCTGGATAGCACCACTAGCATCGAAGTTGTCCAAAGATTCATCTACCTGGGCTCCATAACTTCTTCAGATGGCTCGCTTCTTTCTGAACTACAAGCAAGAATATCCAAAGCGTCTTCTGCCATGGGCAGACTGAACCGTCACCTCTGGCGAAAACCAAACATCAGTCGTACAACAAAGCTGCGGATTTTCAATGCCCTCGTCGGTTCTGTGATGCTCTATGGAGCTGAGACGTGGCAAACTTTAGCCGCATCCCTCAAGGCAATTGATGTCTTTCAATCGAAGAGCCTGAGCAGGATTAAAGGTCTACGATGGTTCGACTTCCTCAGCAATGAGAAGCTGCTGCAGCACATCAAGCAGTCTCCGTTTTCCACCCAAGCAGCCGAGCGAACACTACGATGGTTCGGACACCTACTTCGAGTGCCTCCACACATACCTGCAAAAACGATCCATGACTTCGAACCTGTCAAAGCCGGTTGGAAGTGACCTTGCGGTTGACCAAAGAAACGACGGTCTGACAGCCTGTCCGAGTTCCTGACGATGTCAAATATCAGGTTGAGCGATATGCAAACGCTTGCCATAGACCGAAGTGGATGAACGAGGCAGACGTCACTCTCTACGCCGAGCAGCGCCCGGCAGGAGACATAAGTCAAGTAAGTCAATATATATATATATATATATATATATATATATATATATATATATATATATATATATATATATATATATATATATATATATATATATATATATATATATATATATATATATATATATATATATATATATATATATATATATATATATATATATATATTACCGCGAATGTCCGCAAATTGGTGAATGTTGACATTCACTGGTGAATGTCCGAAATACATATTTTTCTCCTTGGATTTAGTCAGCGTTGCCAGTCAACTGTTTTAAATTTAATGCAAGGTTTGACGATGACAGGTTAGGTTAGAATAGATTATATTTGGTTAGGTGAGGTTAGGTTAGCTTAGGTTTTTAACCCATTTCTGATATTTAGAACCAAATTTATCGTAACCTAATTTAATCTAACCTGACCTAACCTAAACTAACATAATCTAACCTAAAGATTATCTTATGCTTGCATCAGACTGAAAAGACTTACTTGCAATGGTTGCAAAGCTAATTGTGCCAGGTGGTGCGCATTTGTGCACCTTTTTGAGTTGATAGCGCATTGAATTTTTCAAATTGGCGCATTGCGCTGATTTCACGCATGTCAAAAAAATTCGGCACAAAGTTGGCGTATTTTGCCTTCACTATAACAATGACAAAACTCAAAATCTTAAAGTCTAGTGTTTACTGACAATGACAACTTCTACTGAGAGATTCAGGAATCTGTTTATAAAGACAGATGGAATCTTCATTAACCCGTAGGGATTCTCATGTCGCATTCCAGGCTCCATGAAGACCTAAATTTTAAATTATCAAAGCGTGCATTATCCTTAGCGTGAAAAACCAGATATGGGAAAGTGGTCAAATTTCTATTAAAAAATACAGAAAAGAGTGGGAAAAGCTGACCTTTGTTCGACATAGCTCAAGCAGCTCTTTCTGTCTTAAGCTTATCCATCAGCAACCCCTTCGTCGAGAGAGTGTTCTCTGTTATGAGTCTTGTCATGTCGAAAGATGATGCAGCTTAAATTGCTTAACTCTACTGTGACCATCCGACTTCGACTAACTTGCCAGGGAAAGTGCTGCAGGGACTTTGATCTTACACCCGCTATGCTGAATAGATTTACATTGACATGTATGACATCAAAACAACATCCAATGACAAAGAAAATGAAGATGAAACTCTCGAGGAAATCTTGGGCGATATAGAAGGAGGGTTTGCTGTTTAGCTTTGTTTAACTTTGAAAATGATCTTGAATACTAGTCGAAAATAAATACAATATATGATTTAAAAGTGTACAAAACTATTTCGAAGTTCATAAAACGAGCAGAACAAATAAAATAAAAATCGGAACTTTTGAAGAACCTTACCAAGTACAATTTTGTCTCATATTGTATGTCTTTGGCTTCTGTTTCATGACAAAAATCTCAAAACATTGTCTTTGGCCTGCAATTTTATAGATAGTTGTAGTAATAACGGCCGGTCTAATTTTTTATCTTTAACTTGGTCCTTCTTGTCGTTCTAATTTATATTTTGAAAGCTACGAAACATTTTTTTTTTATCATAGCTAAGTTTGAGAATTTACATCTTTTTGAAGCTTAGAATTGCAATGTCATAAAAACATTGTATAAAGAAGTAAACTTTGATGTCAGTTACCTAAATGAGATTTTGGAGAGATGTGACCTTCAAGGATCATACTCCTCTTATTTCTACATTAGAAAATCCTTTCTATTTGTTTACGTATTATATCGACCACACTGTTGTTCTTGATCTGATGTAAAACCGGTTTCTATGTGCGCATTCGGAGATAATTAGCTTATCCTGAGTGTGATAAACTACTATGCAGGGATACTTTAATTAAATATTTAATATATAGAGGTGATTGCGGTATGTTAGGTTTCTAAGATAATGCGTTCTGGGCAGCATGCTTTCCTTAATTCTCTGTTGTAGTTTCCATAATTTTATTACTAAAGTATTATATTTTCATCATATATTGGTATATTTCATTATGATTAACCTAGCTTCACTTCTTGAGTGTGGTCGATATAATACGTAAGTACCATAATTTTAAGTATTTCTGAAGCTTAGCTTGCAATTTGTATAAAAAAAATGTGAAACGAATTAGTACTGGAATACACATGGCTACAAGTGCTACAACAATACCGCTAATGTAAACAATTTCACAAAGTATCTAAATAGAGAATTTGAGTGAACGTGGGATTTATGCACTGGCGCGGCAAATCTACATGCAGAGGAAGGAGATACAAATGCAAGTTGAATGATTTCTGGCCATACTTTATAAGCCTTACACAGGGCCGCCTTGATAACTGTTAGCGTGAATCCATGCACTCTTTAGACATTCAGACCAGAGCCCACTGGGTCAAGGCCATAAGACAGCCCTCGACTTACGTCAAAATGATCAAAATAGTGATACTTGAAACTATTTTATATGCAGCGGAATAGCTAAATACAAGCTAACTAGGAAGAACCAAACTACATAAAGTAAATGCATTAAAGCTCTTAATTTTGAGTATGTAATATAAAATAAATGAAAAAAAGTGGCAAGCTAGACTAAGATATTCCAGAGTGCAAGAATAAAACGGATAGCCTATACAAGAGTGCCAGAATAAAATTTTGTGCGAAAATCTCTTCTAAAAGAAGACATTCAGCAAATAGGCAAAAAAGCCGTTTCAGACAGTACTAACCGAATTTCACTTTACGGCTTTTTCTGGGAAGATCATCCTGGGAAATCATGCTCTTGTGTTTCAGGGTCTGCTCATAACTCTCCTGATTCAGCAAAACTGGAAACGTATTTCGTTTTTCTTTTGGCATTTCAGGTTTCACTTCTACTATGCTCACTTTTAATTTTATCAGTTCATTTGCTACTATTTTTGTTGACTTTACTTCGTTGTGCATTTTATTCAAAGAACTTAGTTTAATTTCTTCCCTGGAGTCCTCTTTATCTGGAGAGCTTCGATTACTCCCATGGGAAAAAACAGATTCTGTCGTCGGTGAAATTAATTCCTTATCAAACACACTTTCTTTGTTAAAAGTAATTCCAGGAAGTTCCGACTGTGGGAAAATATTCTGAGAAGCTTGAGTGTGTTCACTCTTTATTTTTTCTAAAACCTCTGGAGTTTCAGATCCCCGGTGGAACTTCAATATTCCAGATTCAACAGTGTCAACATCCGTAATTTCTATTTGAGGTATAACAAAACCAGATGGTAACTTTTCCTTGTGAAAAATGCCACGTTTTCTTGTCCTCATTATTGCTTCCTCTTCATTGCCTGGTTTCCCCCCAAATATCGATCCATTAAGTACATTCTTAAAAGACAATTTCGGCTTCGGATCAGATGCCCCTCTTCCAAGTCTGATGCTAGGACGCCTTGCAAAATCTTGAATAATTTGGGAGGCATTACTCATCCGCAACCTTAGAGATAATCTTCCCGCTTTTCTTTCTAACGGTGTATGTTCCATTACCTCAATATGTCCCGGGTCTTCTTTCGCCCTACCGTCTTCTTGTACCAATAAAACCATTATTTAACACAGAAAACCTAACAACATGCAAGACAACAAAACACTAACCAAACGCTGAATTTTTTGAGTGTGGATGAAAAATATTTGAAACCGCAAAATAACTTCGGTCAATGTACCGTCAATTACTTTCACTCTGACGAAAAGCAAATGTTAACCACAACTTTAATTATAAACGTAGACTTATTTTCTTTCCAGCAAAAAACTTGCAATGCATCGCTACTTAGAAAAATTAATAGGCTACTATGCGTTTTTGAAGCGACAGTAGTCGTTTTAGATAAATAGCTGTAACTTTGAAACAACTGATTTATTTTTGTTCTAATGGAAATACAATCAATGGTTACCTAAATGAATTTGAAACAATTTGATTTTTTTTTAAGTTTGTTCAACTTAAAGTAAGCATCAAAATCAAAACTTAAAACGCACAGAAATTGTTACGTATATGAGGGGGTTGCCCCCCCTCAATACCAAATTAAGATTTCGTGACTTTTAGGGGGGTGTCCCCCCTTTTTGAAAATCAGGTAAATTTTCCCAGGCTCGTAGCTTTTGATGGGCAACACTAAACTTAATGAATTTTGTGTATTTGGAGTCAGAATAGTAAGTCAATTCTTTTGATGTATCCATTAGTATCAAAGGTTTATATTTTAGTTTTAATCACTGTTGAGCCGCATCGCTCCGTACTTACAGTTCGTCACCACGAACTGCTTGATTAAATGAAGCTTCAGGGAGGGGATAGCTAAAGTTCTTTGAAGAACTAGATGTAAGCAGTGAAAAAAAATCCTAGCTTGTCTAAAGAAAAATCTGCCTCTAGTATGACAAGAAAATGGTCTTAGCATTGATAAGTTCATAAATTATTTCTAAGTATACACCACATTTTCTGATATAGAAGATTCCAGCCCAAGGACGACGCCAGGAAATTTTGCCGGATGGGATGTCCCTCGCAACACCTATGTTCACATCTTCTCCTTACTTTTAATAGAAGAACTTGACTAAAATACCAGCCATCCTAACCAGAAAATAAAAGTAGAAATCTGAACACAGTATGGCGAAATCAGGATCCCAGCACATGTACCAAAGCCGAAAAACACTTTTTATTGCTTAGGTTATAACAGACAATACAAAGCTCTATAAATATCTGATGTTCTGTAGTTTATAAAAACATTATCTTTAGAGCTACGGTACTTTATTTGGCCAGGGCATAGAAAAGTCACAGAAAAACAATTTCAAAATAAAAAAACGTGGAATGAATTTTATCTCGCAATACCAACACAAGCCAAAGTTGCTAGAGGATCGTAATCTGGTTATCTGCAATGGAATAACATATTTGCCTTGTCTAGAAAGAAAAGTTACTTTAGGGATACCAAGGAAAACTTATCTAAATTAACAACTTTACAAAATTGAAAATTTTTATAAATCTAAAAACCAAAACTTTAAATCAGTCAAAAGTGATCAATCTCTTGATTTTTAGCTGACATAGATGTTTTGACTATATGCAAATACGCATACAGTCACGCAAAGACTGTACGCAAGCGATTTTGACTGTACCCAAGGTCTCAACAACTAGTCAGGATCTAACAAAAATTCCTAATCTTAGCTGATTTTACTAGTACATGCTTGTAACACTTCGCTATTTTAACATCAATTAATCTTGTCATTTTCTTTCTTTCTGTTTTTCAAAAATAACCAGATTTAAAGGCCTGAAAATAGAGTTCAAGTGGTTCACATAAAATCTGTCATCCCATAGGAAATTTCCAATTAGAGCATGTAATCATACTACTTGAAAAAAGGCAAAGGTTAGGCTTTAGGCTGACTCAGACTCGTGCCAGTTCCTGGGCAAAAATTCAAATTCTCTCTTGGAATTTTCCGAATTCTTCGTCTAGAAGATTAGACATATGGTCTAGTTCAAGAGGATATTTAGGTCTAAGCAACTTTTTTTCCTAATTAATTTTCTTAATTAGTTCCTTTGTACATCTGCTGAGGGCATGCCTGATCCTTAAATCGGGGCAGTTTTCTTTGAGAGCGGGCTGCAAGTGATACATATGGGATTAACCTTGCTTTGATCAAGTAGTACTAGGGCCTTTTACCTTCACAACTTATCCATCAAAAGCCATTAGCATAAGAACATTTACACAATTTAAGGAAGTATGAACCGAATTACGCGGGTCCCACTGCCTAGAGCAGCGTGGAGTAAGTTACTCTTCGACAGGGGGGGGGGGCAGTTTCCCCCTCCAATAATTTGGAGGCTAATGTCCCTTGGCTATCCAGATATGGACCCCTCTTGCCCCCCCCCCCTCAATAAAAATACTGGAGATTCACCCCTGCTCTTCGAATGGCACATACTGTTTGTTTTGGTTAACCACTTTGCAGAGAGGGTATACAAGGGGGCAGTTGTCATTCTATAAAATTTACAGACCCATGTTGAAACAAAATTTTCTTTGACAAATTCAACCAGTCCTGTTTTAATGGTATGCTATTTAACTGTAAAGAGTTCTAGTTCTAACAGGAACTTAGACTAAACTACATGATCTAGCGGACTAAATTTTATCCACATTTGGCAATTTTTACGTCGGGGCTTACACACATCTTTTAAGAGGTAGAGGAAGGGCCTTCAATAGCTTTTTTTTTTAGAAAAGGTTGACTAAAGTCTGAATAATGAATATTTAATCATAGCTGAAAAATTTAGACACCTGGTTTGTCTCTTCTCTCCTTTACTGCAGCTCGAGATTTGATATTCTTATATTCCTAAGAATGTCCAATATTCTTAAGCAGCAAAGTTTCTGCAGAGCAATGTTTTAAATGCCCTCTGTTCCCAATAGAAAAGAGTTGTTGCAATAAGCAATATTACTCAATTCCATCAACAAGTAATTTTAGTTGCAGTTGTGTTCTCACAGGACTTTAAAGTGATCTAACTTTTTACTCTTGACACCTTCATATCTCTTGCATGTGCTTATACAAAAAAAAAATTAAAATAAAAATAAAATAGAGAAACCTTGCCTAGTTATCAGATTTAGGTGGAACTAGTCAAGTTTGGTACCTGGTTGATGAAGCAATAAAGATTACAAAACTTAGAAAGTAGATCGCAGTTACAATCAAATAAGCTCAAATAGCTCCTGTAAGAATCTAGTACTCGTTTTTTTATTTTATTTTCATTGCTTCAAATAGTCATCTGCACTCTCCTAATCTAAATGAAAAGATTTAAATGTTGATCTTCCATGCAGCCAAATAAACATCTGCAGCTTATAGAAGCTACAATATTTTGAACTTATGACTTCTGAGGCATTGCAAAGCTCCAGAATTCATTCTGGCATCACAAAAATCCAAAACACCATACAAAATTATGCTTTAATACATTGGCTATGTACAATGCAATTTAACCAAATATTGTAAATTATGTGTTTTCCTGTTAACAAGGGCCTAATTTAAGGTGTCCACTTTATCTAAATCAAAATAGAATACCCCTCTCCTCTCCTCCTGAAAGATCAACAGTAAACAAAAAGTACCAAAAGTTCAAAAATTTGGAAAAGCATGATGCTTTACAGGCAAGTGTCTTTTTTTTACCTTAGAACCATTCACAAAAAGAAAATCAGGAATGCCCACAGTCGTTTAAACAATTTCTTTGCCTCCCTCCCCTCAGGGAAAGGCTTACTTTTTTTCTGAAAGTAACCTCATTTCTTTCAATCCAAACCCTCTGAAGTAAAAATGTGAAGATGCCAACGAAGCCATTTCGCAAATTCTGAGAGGAGGAAGCTATTACTATGGCTTCATATAATGTGTTGTTCTGTGAGTGTTTTTAATCGCCAGAACTGTCACCATACGTTACGCTAACGTCTTAAGATTAGTGAATAATTTTGTAAATTTTGGCTGAGTGTCTGAGGTTTATCTAACACAAAATAAAATACCCCCCTGCAATGAGTGCAAGACTGGCTAAATATCTTTGGAACGGGGGTCAATGGTGTGACTCTGTCAGCTCAGCCAGAGTCGACCCAGCTATAAATGGGTACCTGGAGAAATCTGGGGGAGACACGGGAAACGTCGGATGGTTTGTCCCAAACCACGATTGCACTCTCGGCCGAAGGCACTGAATCAGGAGATAGGTACCTGCACAACACAGACCATTGGTCAGCATGCAAAAAAGTTTTTTTTTACTGTCTCAGGTGGTCAAAAACAACCCACCTGTTCTGAAAAGAATATTTTTCTAAACCTCCCTACAATCTTTTATTGCCAACAGAGGGCCAAATTTCTTAACCCCTAAAAGCATTATTAGCCAAATGCTTGTGAGAGGGTGCTGATCATGGTTGCAGCAACAAGTGCAGCCTAGCAAAGAGTAAACCATGATCCATAGTAAGCAAAAGTTTAAAAATGTGTTTTGAAGATAAAAATGGCTAATAAAAAAAATTGATATTTGTAGCATTCGCAAATTATTTCGATTAATCTTAATAGTAAAAGTTTATTGCAAAAACAGATTTATATGAATTCCAAAAGAGCTTGAAACCCCTCAAAAATAGCGTCAGATCGAAATGGAAAGTGCACTGCTGAACTCATTCAGGAGCATTATAGCTCCCTACCCTAAATAACAAGGAATTCTATTTTTTTTATGGGAATGACTGGTATGTCTCCATTTCTTTAAAGGGGTGATCATACTGAACTAGTCATCATAGAATGTTGTGAGAGCGCCATCGAATCCATGAGGATGGAAAATTTAAAATTTCCAATCATTTTTTCGTGGTCTAAAACACTGACCATGTGGTTTAAAGCCCCCCCCCCCACGGCAGATTGGCATTTTTCTACCATTCTGCGCAACAAAACATTAATTTTGGCCAAAAAGAGTCAAATACCAAAAATTGGATTCTAAGATAGCCAAAGAATTTTTCATGGTCTAAAACCCTAATCAGAAGGTTACAAGCACCTTATCTTAACAAACTACGCCAAAGTACTATTTTCTATCACTTTGTGTCACAAAACGTCGCAAAACAACAGGAAGTTGTGCCGAAAGACGGCAGATACCAGCGTCTGCAACCACTATTTCTCCAATAGAGTTATTGCTCATTGGAACCATCTACCTAATATTGCTGTCACTGCTGCCTCTGTTGATGCCTTTAAGATAGCCTAACAAGAGTTGGTCTATTAAATCATGGAAGACAGAGTGGGAGGCTATTGAGTCAATGGCTTCCCGTCATCCCTGACCAGCAACTCTACAGGATTGTTCCTTATTTTGCTGGACAATACGATCTAAGGTAAAACCCTATGCTTGCCCAAAGAGGGTCAAAATTCCAGGGAATGCAAATTCTAAAAGAGCTATCTGGTTTTTCAAGGCATAAAATCCTAAAGCAGAGGTTTTTGCCCCCACCTTCAAAAAAGGGGATATAAGTTGTTTTGTCAGTAAGCTATTACTTTCAATCTAAAATCAGAGACCCATTGCAGGTTGAAAGCCCTGATCATGGCTCGGCAGAATGTGAAAAGACATAACTAGGGGGTATTTTTTTGTCAGATTTAGATGAAGAAGGCTATCAAAGAGATTGGCAAGCAGATATTTTGAAAAACAATATTTTGCTATAACATCACTGGTAGCATTATATACTGCACTAGGTCTGAATTTTTTCAACAGGGATTAGCAAGGTACTGTACCGCAAAAGTGCAGCCATACGTTTAATGGCTTAATTAGAAGCTGTTGCTTCTTTTAAATTTGTCTTCATAACTACTATGTAAATTACTAAACTGACATATGGCACTTTCTGGCACCATTTCGGAAGTGGCAAAGCTGGGAAGCATAACAAGGTTACTATCATAATATCCATCGTCAAACACCCTTAATTAGAATCTTACAATCTTCCCTCTTGCATGTTCCCCTACCCCCCCCCCCCTTTTAGTAGTCGAAAACTAAAAAAGGCAACTTGAAAAAAAACTACCTAATGAATAAAATGTCATTTATTTCTATTTTTATGAAAATAATTAAATTTGTCATGTGCAAATTCTTAAAGATAGCAATAATGACATGCCCCTCAGACTCTTTATGTATATGACAAAGATTCAAATGTCTTGTGCAAAAACTGAAGGGATATCAGAAGTAAAACCTATATTCAATGACCTTAAAAAAGCATGTTAACTTCTTTAGTTTCATAACCCAAGTTAAACAAAGATCTGTATGCAAGGTTTATTGTGTAGGCTATAATTAAAGAAAAAACGAGCAAAAATCAATTTTAAAAGGGAAGCTTTTCTTACACAAGTAAAGAGAAAATCTGAAACTTAAAACAAACAAAAATCACTGCTCCACTGATTACATAAGATCTGCTGTGCAAAAAGTGGGGTGGCAAAGTAGCAATGCTACTTGGCAGTTTTCAAATTTGTTGGCAGATTTTGTCTAAAAATACCATTTTAACAAATAAAAGCACTTTTTGCTCAAAGAAAAGCTGTCAAAACACAAGTTGTGCAGCTAAAGTATCTGTAGCTTTTGGAATTCTGCTACTGGCAGCTTTGGAACTTTTTCCCAACATGCATAAGATATATCCAGATAAACCAAGTTGAAATAAAGGGACTTATAATATTTCCCATTAGGCTATATCTAAAATTCTAAAATCTAGCATTTTACTGAAATATGAGCTTGCTTGATTTTTTTTTTTTTTTTTTCACTGCAAGACTAGTGAGAGACTTAAAGTTTTTTTGTGCAGACTAGTCCTATTTTCTGCTCCTAAGAGAACATTCTATTTTTTAGGGTCAGTTTTGTGTTTTCAGTAAAATGCTGCTTTTTACAATTCTATAGACATTGGAAAATACCACATATCATTTAATTTGAGCTGGTTTTTAAATATATTAAAAACCAGTGTTAAATTATACTTACTCACCTTGGAGTTTTATTCGATTTATGTGTTTTCCAACTAATAATACATAAGTTTAATTCCCTGGAGTTTTCAACGTCTATATATCTTGAATTTTTTCTGTCGGTGTTGTCAATACAATTTTCTGTTGGTGGAAAATTTGTTCGTGCCCAAAATGCGGGCAAAATCGAAACGTCCCAGAGAGAGCCCCCAGAAAAATTTGGACAGATGCCTGTTCTGTACTTCAGACCTAGAAGAGGACTCTAAAGCATTACTTTGTGATGGGTGTGGGAAATGGATATGTTGTGACTGCCTGAAAATATCTGACGCAGAGTATGAACTTGTCATCAAAATGCAGGAGAAAAATGGTTTCAATTGGGACTGTGCTTGGTGCAAATCAAATGTGACCACCCCTAGATCCATTATCCCTCCCCAACCCTCAGCTACTATCCAAGATATCACTACTGTGATCACGCAAGCAATAGGAAACCTTCAGAGTAGTCTCTCCAATACCCTTGTGCAGACTAAGAGTACACTTAGAGCTGAGCTAGGTTCTATAAAAGACAAAGTAAATAATGTGGAAGTGGCCCTATCCTCAAAATGTAGCGTGGATGAAACGAAGCAAATTGTGCTAGCAGAAGTCCAAGCACTTAGTGCTAACTTTCAGCAGTCGTTAGAATCCGAAGTACGACAGATCATCCGTGCTGAAAAAGACCGAGAGTCACGGAAAAACAACATTGTTGTATACGGTATCGACGCTTCCATTGATGACACTAACGCTCTCAAGCAGTTTTCATCAACCGAGTACGGAATTAATTGCGGTCCCTTAACTAATGTCCGTCGCCTAAAGCAGAATATACAGGCTAGCGATCCAACCCGGAATACGGCACCGCCCCTTTTGTTTACTGTGTCATCCTTTCAAATTAAAAAACAGATCTTGAAAGAGTCTCTCTCAAGGAAAGGAGCAGCACAGTTCCGCCATGATCGATCGAGAGAGATATAAAGCACTTGTTGCAGAGCTTAAGGACAGAATAGCTGGTGGTGAAACAAACCTCGCAATCCGTGACCTTCGTATTGTGTCAAAAAACGCGAAAAGCGGAGAAGTCTCTCCTCCGAAACCGATGCAGATTTCCAAGTTGTGAACTATGTAAATAATGTAAATATGGGTGTTACCGAACATGTTAGTGCTTCTTCTACGGAAAGACTCTCATCCATGACTAGTGACAGCTCGTTGGAAACCAAAACAAGCTCTGGAAGCTACTACACTGCTAACTCGAAGGCACCAGCAACCACTTTAGGCAAAACAGATGAGGACTCGGATCAACCAGGCAATAGGACTAACGACCAGAGTAAGCAACACCAAAAACGAGTAAGTACAGATTTTTATGCTCTAATTACTAACGTCGACCAACTTCCTAACAAATTGAACGAGCTGAAATCCGTGATTTATTCCAAAAATTATGATCTGATCCTATTGACCGAGGTTTGTCCCAAGTTCAGTAGAAACAGGCTCAAAGATTCCCATATTAAGATTCCAGGGTATGGTGTCATGTCAAACCTACAGTCATTAGAATGCAGGCGTGGTACGTTGGCGCTATTCAAGACATGTTATAGTATACGATGATTGTGTCTCCCAGGTAGCTCAAAAATTGTTGAATCTGTATGGTTCGACCTATGTGATGGCAGCGGTGGAGTAATAACCTGAGTAGGCTGTATTTACAGAAGCCCGTCTGCCTCTGATTGCCAAGAAACCGAGCGGACAATAGCAACAATGCTGCGTAAAGCAACTATGAATTACATAGGGACCCTTTTTATAGCTGGTGATTTCAACTTCCCTGACCTCATATGGAAGGATGGATATCCGTATATACCTGTACTTACGAACCGAAGCAGAAGCACGAATCTATTCACAGACTGCCTTCACAACCTTAATCTCTACCAGATTGTCGAACAAGCTACTAGAGGCCGACTTTTCCAGAGACCGACTCTACTGGACCTAGTGTTCTTACGGGATAAAGACCAGCTTCAGAACAAAAATTACTTACCTCCTCTAGGAAAGAGTAATCATATAATCCTAGAAGTGAATGAGTCATTTTGTAAGATAAAAATGATTACATACAGAAAACTTATGCAGACTAGAGGGTAATCAGAAAAGAGCTGGAAGACGTAGTTTGGTCACCTTTACTTCAAGAGGATGTCGACCAACAATGGGCTAACCTAAAGGACAATCTACTTACACTTCAAAAAAACACACGTCAGTAAAACTCACGCCAAAGCCCAAAACTATGCCTTTCGTGACCCCCGATATACGCAAGGAAAGAAACAGGAGGGGACGGTACTGGAGACAGTACAATAAAGGAGGCAAGGAAGAACACTACCAAAAGTTCGCAAAAGGTTGAAACAAGCTAAGAGGCCAAACTAAATAACTTTACACACCGTATGAGTCCAAGCTAGCTGATGATAGTAAGAAAAACCCGAAGAAGTTCTGGAAGTATGTATCAAGTAAGGACCATAGCAGACGGTCAGTAAAAGCACTCAGTACAGATGATAGCAAGGAAGTGACCAACTTGAAGGACATCACCAAACTCCTCAACAGGCAGTTTGCGTCGGTCTTCACCAATGAACCAGATGGTCCTCTTCCTCATAGTCCACCATACGACATCCCTAACCCAATGCCACCTATTCTACTCTCCCCCCCTGTCGTCCAAAAGCGACTTGAAGCGCTAGACGTCAATAAGTCCGCCGGTCCTGATAATTTGCACCCAAGACTATTGAAGGAGCTTGCCAAAGAAATTGCACAACCACTATGCAATATATTCCAACTGTCGCTTGACTCAAAAAAGGTACCCAAGACTGGAAGCTGATCCATGTCACCCCAATATTCAAGAAAGGTGACCGCACCAAAGCCAAAAACTACAGACCCATCAGTCTGCCCTCAGTGGTGGCAAAAACCCTTGAGCGGATTGTGAATGCTGATATTTTGACACATCTCCATAATAATAATATACTTTCCCCTGACCAGCACGGATTTCTGGCAGGAAAATTAGTTGAGACCGATCTCCTTGAGATATACAGCGCCATAACAGATTACCTGGAGAAAGGAACCCCTGTGGACCTGATTTTACTGGACCTAGCCAAGGCTTTCGACAAGGTACCAAACAACCGTCTCAGATTTAAACTTTCAGCAGCTGGGACCTACTCGGACGTGGTTGAATGGGTCATGGACTTTCTGACTGGTCAGAGTCAGCAGGTTCGACTTTTCACACATAATAGTGATAAGGTCTTCTCCGACCCATGTAATGTTGTAAGCGGAGTCCCCCAAGGTACTGTCTTGGGCCCTACCCTATTCCTTATATACATCAACGATATGATGAACGGAACAGAAAACAACATCACTCTCTATGCTGATGACTCCAAGCTGTTTGGGCCTGCAAACCAACAAAGTCTGCAGCGTGACCTTCATAAAATCCAAATGTGGGCACAAGATTGGCTACTACTTGAATTCAACACATTGAAGTGCAGTGTCCTTCACTTTGGAAGCAACAACCTCCGTCACCAGTATAGCATGTCCGATCCCAATTCACTGGCTAGCTTAGTACTAAAGACAAGTCCCGAAGAAAGAGATTTAGGAGTGCTGATAGATGAACAACTGAAGTTCCACGGCCACTGGCAACAAGCAGTTTCAAAAGCAAATTCAAGCCTTGGTCTCCTCAAATGCACTATAACCAGCCGCTCCCGTACAGTCTTTCTAAGGCTCTATAAGGCTATAGTTAGACCCGTTTTGGATTTTGGTACGTGTCTCACCTCCCCTTCATATCAGAATGACACCAGTCTTATTAAGGGAGTTCAGAGACGTGCCACAAAATGCATAGCTGCCCTACGAAATCTCCTATACAACAAGAGACTAGAACGCATGCAGCTGCCAACACTCGTCTTCAGACACTGCTGCGATGATATGATGCTGACCTACAAGTATAACGCACAACCAAATAACCCCCTCTTTACCAAACATTCAAGTCAGCACCAGACAAGAGGACACTCACATAAGCTGTCAAAACGTTTTGTTAAAACACAAACGCGGCAACACTTCTTTTCCGAGCCTGTTGTCAACAATTGGAATAGCCTTCAAGCTGAAACGGCAACTGCACCTACCGCTGCGCCCTTCAAGTCCAGACTTGACATGGAATGGAATAACAAGCCATAGAAATATGAGTGGGACTGTCCGTCCCACTCAACTACTGACTGATGCCAACTTTATCATAATGAGTGTCTTGCTAGGAGGCTGATGCTGCTTGTCATACCCAACCATCTTGCATACTCAATCCGAAGTTGCTGTTGTGCGGCGGTGTCAGCTCTATACCACTGAGAATGGTCTTAACGGGCCATACCTACCTCGTAGCCACCGCTACTGAGTGGGCTTAAATTGCATCTCTCCAGCAGACCTCTCCTATGGCGTGTCACTGGGCCCTAACACAGTGACGAATTTTTGCCATCATTTGACCCGGAGCACAACAGATCCAGTATGGACCTTAATTTGCTCCGAAGTGCGAATTAAGGTAATTAAGGTAATATCTTATGTGATTGGGAAAAGCAATAGTTCCAGTAAATTTTAGGTTTCAACTTGACTCTAGCTCTAGAAATTTCCATAAGAAAAGAATTGCTTTTTTAAGATAATATGTTCAATCTTGGCTTTCACCCAATGTAAAATTTACAACTGCACAGCAAATTCTTCACTGAGCTGTAAAACAGTTGCTTACTTTGCAAAATTATATTGCATGGGCTATACATTTTTGTAACAAAAGTAGAATATTTCAACTATTATGCATTTTTGAATAACTTTATTAAATGTGTTGCAAATTTTACATGCAATTAACTTTTTTTCAACAGGAGTGGGGGGGGGGGCAACCCTGGTGCCCAAAAATTCTTTTTTTAGACATTTTGGAGCATAACTCTAGGTTTCTGGGAGGGGGCGACTGACATGTTACTTCTAGCATAGAAATCAGCAAGGAAAAAATTATAGCACTTGGTACCCTAGGCCTATTCAAAGTTTATCTCCAATGTAATAAGAACTGGTGATACAATAATACTGCCTCACCCCCACCCCATAATAGGGCCCATAAATAATAATAGGGTATATAGCCTACAAAGGTTTCTGATTTTTTAATTGGTTTAATCCAGCATTTATGAACTAGGCAAAATCTGGTAAAATTCTAGTTTAGCTACTTTTTGCTATCTTGGAAAGGGGTTAGGTTAGGAAAATGAAACTTTCAACAATGAATCCAGGGCCAAAAACATACTCCAGGAAGGTTTTACCAAGCTTCTATGTTAACCCTCTTCTGATTTCTAAGTCTTAGAAATTTTTAAGTTAATTTTCAGTTTTTATTTTCTTTTTCTCTGGTTTTACTTCTGAAAATGCAATTCCTGTTATTTGAGTAGCCTAAAATTTTAAGCCATATCCAAGGTTTTTTTTTCTAGATTTAGAGATGCATTTGCAGATCTTAGAAACCTCAGAAATTAGAATTGAGCAAAGTTGTGAAGCTCAAAGCAGTTTTGTTGTACTTAATTTAAGCAGAAGATCTATTTTGCAAGGTTTTGCTTTTATAACACAAAGATTTTTAAAGGTCATCACATGTCAGGGCCCTCAACAGGGAGGTAGTTACTTTAAAATACCTTCCTGGGAAATAGGCTACTTTAGTCTGTAGATCCATCCCTGAAAGTTTCAGTTCCCTAACCTAACCCCATTGCAAGATAGCAAAAAGTAGCTAAACTGGAATTTTACCCAAAATCTTAATGAAAAAATGCACAATAGATATTCACAAAATCTGTAAATTTTTACAAGCTTGGGTTATATCTGGCCTAGGGACATAGGGGAGCCTGGGATACAATGATGAGAGTAAGCTAGCCTAGCAAGCAAAACACAGGCTGGAAAAGGAGGGTGATAGGTCAACTTCTGCTGCTATCTTCAGTAGCCAAGAATACCTGGAATTTGCTAACCTAGACTAGTCTCTTCAGAGTTCTGAATCATGAACAAACGAATAGCCTAGGCTTAATTTTAGAAGTAGCCTAGGCAAGGCTTATTTAGCCTACATAAGCCTAGCCGAAATCTTTCTGGGGGGGGTCATGTTTTTTAATTGGCGTACCCTGAGAACTTAAGGTTTTGGTGCCGTAGTTCTAGACCTTAAATTACCCACGAAAAATCTGTAAAAATAATAAACCTACCCATAATTCCTAGGTTATCTAGCTACTGTCATAAATATCCAAAAGCTATTTTTGTATCCCAATCAAGAGCAATTACACACAAATCAAGATCAGAGGTTAACGAATTATGATTGGCTGTTTTGTGGTTACACGCTTTTCACCATAATTCACATGAGTTATTAAACATCTTAATTGTAATTTAACCACACCACATAAAACCGCACCTCAGAATTTTTTCACAGTTGAATCGCTTTCTGGGAGTTTGCGCGGAACAGTCTGAGAGAATATTTATTTTCATTTGGTTCTCTTTCGCCATCTATTTTTAAAAAACAAATAGACACGTTAGGTTAAATATAAATGGGAATCAATTTCGCGTTTTCCAAAAATAAAATATTTCACATTTGACAAAATTCTATAAGATTGTAGTTTCTATCGGTCACCAAAAGATTTCAATGTTCCAAAATATGATTCTAATCCCAAAGCCTCCCATATAAATCAAGGTTGATGCAAAAGTTTTAGACAAGTTCCAATAAAAGTATTCCGTAACTCAGAAGAATCTCATATAATTAAAAACAGCAGAGGCTCTTGTAAAACAATGAGTCAACACACCAAAACGGAAAATCTAGGAGCTGCTCCCATCATTGTTGATTCAAAACCTCTTCAACTCCAGATTCCACATCATCAGCAGATATATTTCATTGGAAAAAAACTTTGAACTATACAACAAACTGGGTTTCAAAATAATCCTCATGGCTCCTTTTACTGTTTTTGAGTTTAAAAAATATCTTGTTGATGCAAACACCAAATTATCTGCCTACTACGAAATATTCTGCAAATGGATTGTTGAAGCCTAGATTTCAAATAGCACTGCTATTATTACTTAACGAAAGCATAAAAGATATTTTCTAAAACCATATTGGCCTGCCATAATCAAACAGTTCGTGGTAACGAAATATAAGGAAGAAGCTATGTGGTTCAATAGTAGCCGAAAATCTAAAAAACGGAATTTTAATACTAATAAATATACCAAAAGAATCGAATTATTATGCTGATTCTAAATATATAAGTCTCATTAAGCTTAGTGTTACCTTTCAAAGGCCATGAGCCTGAGAAAAAATGCCTGTTTTAGGCAAATTTAGGGCGTGGGAAACACGCCCTAAAAGTCAAAGAATCTTCATCAGATCGTCAAAATAAGAGCGTCAGATCGTCAGATTCAGCATATAAGAAAACCCTACTGTAGATGTTTCAAGCTCCTATCTGCAAAAATGTTGAATTTTGTTGCTTTTTTTGCCAGTAAGAAAGATCACGGATGCGTGTTTTTTTGTTTGTTTTTTGTTTTTTTTTTTTTTTTCAGGGATGATCGTATCGACCCAGTGGTCCTAGAATATCGGGAGAGGATTGATTTGAACATAATGAGTCTAGTGCCCATTTTAAGTGAACAAAAAGAGTGGAGGGCAACAAGTCTCCCTCTCATGCACTTTTTTTCCCAAAATCGTCCTATCAAAATTTTGAGACAGTCATTTTATTCAAAATATTTGAAAGGCCCAATAACTATGGCTTTGTAGATAACATGATCCTCCACAACCCCTGAGGAAAGGTCCTTAGGTTATAAAACTTGCCCATTGTTTACGTATAGTATTTGTTATTGGGAAGTATACGTACATTTTTGGGGTGGGGGGAGGGTGAATTTCCTTTTGGGGGATTTTTCACGGGGATTAGTTTTCCATTGAGAGGGAAGTTTCTAGGGGTGAACTTTTCAGAGGAACTTTTTAGGGAGAAATTGACAGAATTCCTATACGAGATTATTCTTATATGTGTTGCTTTCTCTTTGCTGACTCAATTTTACGCGTGGAGATGTTAAGGGTAATTGTCCGGGGTAAATTTTTACCGGCACTGAATATACATCTAAAGGATATTTCCATGGGAAAAGGGATTTTTTTGTGGAGATGGAGCCAGATTTCCTGGCCTTATTTAAAGAACGATCAAAAATTAAATTTAAAAGAACAAATTTTTTCAACTGAAAGAAAGGAGCAACATTAAAATTTAAAACAAACAGAAATTATTACGTATATGAGATGGGTATCCCCTCCTCAGTACCTCACTCTTTACGCCAAAGTTTGAATGTTGTCCCAATTCCTTAAGAACGACTCTTGAAACACAAGGGTCGTTTAATTAGAACAATAAGAACCGTTTTAAGTACTAAAAAACTTTAGCGCGAAGAGTGAGGTGTTGAGGAGGGGGTAGTCCCCATCATATATGCAATAATTTCTGTTCGTTTTAATTTTCAATGTTACTCCTTACTTTCAGTTGAAAAATTCTTTTTTTCAATAAAAAGAAGAAACGATCAAAAAAGTTTTTTTTTTTTTAGGCCAAACGAAAATATTGAAAAAACTCTAAACCCCGTTTTTGATAGTTTTTTCTTTACATGAAAGTATGAAAAGCTAGTGTTTTTACCCAAATATGGGATAAAGCTAAAGTGACTCTCACCAGAAGGTAAAGTAAGGGTGCAGATGAAACCTAAGTCAATAGACATGCATATCTACTTAGAACACTTGTAACGATATAGGAAAACAAGACCAGGAAGGGCTAAAGCGGTTTTCGTGGCAAATTATTTGGTTCCAAGATTAGAAGCCGTCTTTCGTATAGTTAGATTGAGGCTCTTTAGTGAGTGGGATTTCTATTGAAGGTAGCCTATTAGCTTACCTACGAAATTTCCATCTTCGAAAATACTTTAAGGTCAAGGCAAATGGAAAGTTGTCAACGGAGAAAAAAATCCAATTGAGACTGTCAGAGGACTCTCCTCTTAGTCTGTTGCTTTTCAAAATTCAGCTCAGTTCTTTTTTTTAGGATATTTCTTTATTGATCAATTCACAAACAACAAATCAATTAAACAAACATAGCCACTACTAGAAGGTAAAATAACCTGTGGGTAGTGACTCAATTAATTAATTAATTCACATATTCAAAAGCATATACAAATAAATATACTAAAAAAATAAGAAGAAGAAGAAAGAAAAAAGAAGAAAAAGAGAGAGACAAAAAAGAAAAAAACTAACCCCTCGTAAGGGACCTGCTCTCACCCTGTATCTCGACCAAGTAGGAACCTTTTGACCTGTGATTCAAATGAAAAAAACTGATTCAGAGCCCGTAATGCTGTCCGGGAGGTTGATCCAGAGGGTTACACTTACGTGACGAAACACATGAGCACCCTGGGTACTCATGTTACGTGACAAAACACTGTCTGGCACTCTGGGTTGACCAAAGACCAATGTTCTAAAATTTAAAGTATTCAAAAAAGAGCCATAAAAATTATTCTGGGGACGGCCTATACTACATACGATGAAGGTTTGGCTAGACTTGAACTTATTACATTGGAATCACGACGTCACATCCTTACCCTGAACTTTGGTCAGAAGTGCCTTAGTTCTGAATATCATCGACGTTTTCGCCCTACCTTTAAAGAAAATTCCCCAACCCTTCCTAATACAAGACTCAATGCTCGTAGAGCTCCAAATACCCAACTGGACCTGTATCCCCAAATGTTGACCATGAGATACAAAAACTCTTTTGTCCCCTATTTTGCTTCCAATTTTAATAATTGATATAACTTTTGTTTTATGTTTATCTCCTAACATCTGTTTTATTATTGATTTAATTTTTTGTTTTATGTTTATCACCTAACATCTGTTTTATTATTGTGATTCTGACGTGCGTATGCTAGCTTTTGTGCTATTTTAGCCAATAAATCCTATTCTATTCTATTCTATGAGCTGATCTTACTGTATGCTAGCTTATCCGCATTCCTAGTATGATAAGAATGATAATCAAAATTAGTAAAAAAAGTATCCACAAAACAAGCTAGCGAAACATCATTTAAACCAGTGTTGGTATACCAGTGTTAATAACTGGTGATCCCGTTACTAACCAACATTCAAAATTTTAAAATGGGAATAACAAATAAGTGTTTCATTAAAATTAGAAAATTCCCCCAAAAGACGAACTGCTTTATTCTGAATCGTCTGGATTTTTTTATAATTAGCATAAAAATTGCTTGCCCAAAGAGCACACCCATGTCAAACAGTTCGTGGTAACGAACTGTAAGTAAGGAGCGACCCGGCTCAATGGTAACCGAAAGTCTACAAAAGGGAATATTGATACCAATAGATACATCAAAAGAATCAGATTTTAATGCTGATTTCAAATACATAAGTTTTATCGAGTTTAGTCCTACCCATCAAAAGTTACACGTCTGAGAAAATTTGCCTGATTTTCGAAAAAAGGGGAAAGACCCCCTAAAAGTTATGGAACCTTAATAAAAATCTCATCATCATATTCAGCGTATAAGAGAACCCTACTGTAGAAGTTTCAAGCACCTGTCTACAGAAATGTGGAATTTTGCATTTTTTGCCAGAAGAAAGATCACGGATGCGTATTTATTTGTTTTTTTTTTCTTTTCCCCAGGGGTGATTGTATCGACCCAGTGGTTTTCGAATATCGTAAGAGGGTTCATTGGAATGGAAATTAAAAGTTCTAGTGCCCTTTTTAAATTGAACAAAAAATGGAGGGCAACTAGGCCCCCTCCCACACTCATTTTTTCCCAAAGTCACCCGATCAAAATTTTGAGATAGCCATTTTGTTCAGCATGGTTGAAAATATGATAACTATGTCTTTTAGGATAACTTAGTCCCTTGAAGTCCCCGGGGGGAGGGCTGAAAGTTATGAACTTTACCCAATGTTAACATATAGTATTGGTTATAGGGAAGTATACAGAGGTTTTTAGTTGGGGATCTTTTATGGTAGGGGGGGGGGGGATCGTGGGCTATATGGGAGGATCTTTCCATAAAGGAAGTTTTCATGGGGGAAGGGACATTGCTATGAAGGGGGCGCCGGATTTCCCATCATTATTAAAGAAAAAGATCAGAAATTAAATAAAAAAAAACAAGTTTTTCAACTTAAAGTAAGGAGCAACATCAAAACTTAAAACGAACAGAAAATATTACGTATGTGATTGGGTTCACCCCCTTGTCAGCACTTCGCTCTTTAAGCCAAAGATTTTTTACTACTTTCATAAGAGCTATTTATTGTAATTAACGGCCTTTGTGATTAAAAGGTCATTTTTAAAGAATAGGGACAAAATTCGAACTTTAGCTTAAAGAGCAAGGTATTGACTAAGGGCGAACCCCCTAATATACGTATTAAAAATCTATGAATATAGAAGTTCGTTACGTAAGTTAATTCGTAAGTTACTTATATTTATTACTAATAAAAACGTTCTTAAATAGAATAAAACAAGTTTCGAGAAAGCCATTTAACCAAATAAAAGTAAAAATAATTTGCAAATTTTGTTTTAATTATTCGTGTACGGTGAGCCAAAATCAAAACCTGCGTTAATTCAAAAACGTTCAAAAATTAGATAAAAAAAAGCAAGTTTTTTTAACTGAAAGTAAGGAACGACGTTAAAATTTAAAACGAACAGAAATTATTCCATATATGAAAGGGCTGTCCCCTCCTCAACGCCTCCCTCTTTCCGCTAAAGTTTGACTTTCTCACAACTCTATTTTTGTTAAAAAATAAAAAACTTTAGCATAAAGAGCAAGGCGGTGAGGAGGGGACAGCTCCTTTCATATACGGAATAATTTCTGTTCGTTTTAAGTTTTAATGTCGTTCCTTACTTTCAGTTAAAAAAACTTTTTTTTTTATTTAATATAATATAAGGTTGGATAATCGTATCATAAATAATCTTTAAGACTGGAACCGGAAAAAAAAAATACGAAAACAACGAAGTAAACCCAGGCTTCTTGCTGCCTTGGACGATATAACTTCACTGTGATAGTATTTTCTTCCAGTTCAAATTACAATCAACAAAATCCCAGACACCTCGTTTCAAAAGCTTGATTAATAATACTACCACCAAAGCAAATACTATCCAAAGATTTTGTCACAACACCGGTACGGCTAAAAATAACATAGTTAGTTTTGCTAACATTAATACTTAAAAAAGTGAGACTAGTAAATGTATTCAGGTACTGCAGATATCATTTGCACGAACTACCGAGATCTAGAAGGTTCGCAACTGCAATTGTTATTGCTGTGTCGTCTGAAAATGCTGTAAGAATTGCACCAGGAAGATAAAATCTTAACGTATCAACTTATACTATAAATTATTTAAAAAAACTTTTCGAACAAAACAAGTTTTTCAAAGAAAAGTAAAGAACACCATTAAACCAAAAATGAGCCAAAATAAAATCAAATAATCAATCAAGCGTGAAACTACCACAAACCAGTATCAGTGACTCAATGAAACACAAAACGAACAGAAATTATAACAATTAACCGAGTCAAACTCAAAACGAGCAGAAATTAACGTAAGTTGGGCGCAAAACCCCTATGCCTTCCCAAGGCCAGAACAAAATTATGGCCTCCATCACATTCGACTAGTAAAAAGGGCACTAGCCAATCCAATTTCCAACCAAATGAGCCCTTTTCGAAGTTTCTACGACAACGCCTTCTATAAAAACCTTATATGCCTCCAAGGCATAACTTAAAACCCTTGCCCTGAGGGTAATGGGGGAGTGTTTTCCTCAAAAACATATTTTCTATCTGGAAATCAACTACGCTGAACAAAATCGCTATCTCGAAATTTTGATTGGATGTGTTTGGGGGAATAATGGGCGGGGGGGGGGGGCTAGTTGCCGTCCAATCACTGTCGATTATTAAAATTGGCCCTAGAAGTTCTGATTTCCAATCGAATGAGCCCCTTTTGAAGTCCCTACGATGACCCCTTCCATATGAAGTGCCCTGCTTTGAAATAAAAAAATAATGTATGGTACATTGTGCCAACATTGTTCTTATATGCCCTCAGGGCATAACTTAAAACCCTTGCCCCGAGGGTTGTGGGGGAGTATCCTCCTCAAAAAAATATTTCTATCTGGAAATCAACTACGCTTAACAAAATGGCTATCTAAAAATTTTGATTGAATTTGTTTTGAGGAATAATGGGCAGGAGGGGGGGGCTAGTTGCCCTCCAATCACTTTCGACTATTAAAAAGGGCACTAGCCCTCCCAATCTCCAATCGAATGAGCCCTTTTCGAAGTTTCTACGACAACTTCTTCGATACGAAGTGCCTGTCGAAGAGAGAAGAAAAAAAACACACTGTGGACACATAGTTTTTTACTTAGGCAGCGCTAGCGCGCTGCCTAAGAAAATGTCAACCCTTCCAATTACTTTCGACTATTAAAAAGGGCACTAGGCCTTTCGATTTCGAATCGAATGAGCCGTTTTGGAAACGACAAGACTTTCAATAAACAACTTATATGCCCCCAGGGCATAAATTACAACCCTTACCCTAAGGTCTGTTAGGGTGGTTTTCATCCTCTAAGACCGAATTTCCAGAAATTTCAACTACGTTAAAAAACATGGCTATCTCAAAATTTCGATTGGATATGTTTGGGGAAATAGTGGGTGTGAGAGGGGTGGTAGTCGCACTCCAATCCCTTTCAACTACTAAAAATGGCCCTAGCCCTTTCAATTTCCAATCAAAAGAGCCCTTTTTAGGTTTCTACAACAAAACTTCCAATAAAATCTTATAAGCCCCAGTGCATAACTTACAACCCTTACCCTGAGTGCTGGGGGGGGGGGTGTCATTCTCAAAGACCTAATTTCCAGAACTTTCTACTACGTTGAACAAAATTGATATCTGAAAATTTTGATTGGATATGCTTGGAGGAATGGTGGGCGTGAGAGGGAGGTTAGTTACCCTCCAATCCCTTTCGACTATTACAAAGGGCACTAGCCCTCTCAATTTCAAACTGAATGAGCCCCTTTTGAAGTTTTACGACAACTCTATCAACAAAAACCTTATATGCCCCCAGGGCAGAACTTACAACCTTTACCCTTGGTGCTCTGGGAGGTTTGTCATCCTTAAATACATAATTTCCAGAACTTTCAACTACGTTGAACAAAATGGCCATCTCTAAACTTTGATTGAATGTTTTTGGGGAAATTTTGGGCGTAAGAGGGGGGTTAATTACTCTCCACTCACTTTTGACTAGTAAAAAGGGCAATTTCAATTTCCAATCAAATGAGCCCTTTTTGAAATTTCTATAACAACTTTCTATATAAACTTTATATGCCCCCGGGCATAACTTACAACCCTTTCACTGAGGGTTCTGAGGCGGTTATCATCCTCAAAGATCTAATTTAAAGAACTTTCAACTACGTTAAACAAAATGGATATCTAAAAATTTTGATTGGATGTGTTTGGGAGAATGGTGTGCGTGACAGGGGCGTTAGTCGCTCTCCAATCACTTCCAACTATTAAAAAAGGCACTAGCCCATTCAATTTCCAATCAAATGAGCCCTTTTGAAGTTTCTACGCTTTCAATAAAAAACCTTATACGCCCCCAGGGCATAACTTAGAACCCTTTCCCTGAGGGCTATGGGGGTGGAGGGGTTTTCATCCTTAAAAACCTAATTTCCAAAACTTTCAACTGCGTTAAATTAAATGACTATCTAAATTATTGACTTGATGTGTTTGGAGAAAAGTTGGGCGTGAGAGGGGGGTTAGTTGCCTTCAAATCACTTTCGACAATTTAAAAGGGCGCTAGCCCTTTGAATTTCTAATCGAATGAGCTTTTTTTCAAGTTTCTACAACGAAGATTTCAATAAAAACCTTATATGCCCCCAGGGTATAACTTATAACCCTTGCCTTGAAGACTGTGGGGGAGTGTCCTGCTCAAAGGTATAATTTCCTGAACTTTGAACTGCGTGGAACAAAATGGCTATCTCAAAACCTTTATTGGATGTGTTTCGGGAAATAGGGGGCGTGGAAGGGATGTTATTTGCCTTCTAATCACTTTCGACTATTAAAAAGGGTACAAGCCACTCAAATTTCCAATTGAATGAGTCCTTTTCGAAGTTTTTACGGCAACTTCTTCGATACGAAGTGCCCTGCTTTAAAGAAGAAAAATAATAAATAATATATTGTGCCAACATCGTTCTTATATGCCCCCCAGGGCATAACTTAAAACCCTTGCCCTGAGGGTTGTGGGGGAGTGTCTTTCTCTTTACTTAGTCCCCGTTTCTTGTCTCGTTCTCGAGTGTCCCCGTTCTTTACTTAGGCAGCAGGATCGCGCTGCCTATGATCTATGCAACAACTTTCTATATGAGCCTTATATACCCCCAGGGCATAACTTACAACCCTTGCACTGAGGGCTCTGAGGGGGCTATCATCCTCAAAGACATAATTTCCAGAACTTTCAACTACGTTGAACAAAATGGATATCTCAAAATTTTGATTGGATGTGTTTTGGAAAATGGTGGGCGTGAGAAAGGCGTTGATCGCTATCCAATCACTTTTAACTATTAAAAAAGGCACTAGCCCTTTCAATTTCCAATTGAATGAGCCCTTTTGGAGTTTCTACGATGACGCTTTCTATGAAAAAGCTGTATATACCCCCAGGGTATAACATACAACCATTGACTTTAGTGTTGCATGGGTAGGGGTTGTCATCCTCAAAGACCTAATTTCCAAAACTTTCAAACACATTAAAAAAAATTGTTATCCCAAAATTTTGATTGGATGTGTTTGGGGAAAAGGTGGGCGTGAGAGGGGGGTTAGTTGCCCTCAAATCACTTTCGATAATTAAAAAGGGTACTATCCCTTTGAATTTCAAATCGAATGAGCCCTTTTTCAAGTTTCTACGACAAAGATTTCAATAAAATCCTTATATGCCCCCAGGGCATAACTTATAATCCTTGCCCTGAGAGTTGTGGGGGAGTGTCCTCCTAGAAAATATATTTTCTATCTGGAAATCACCTACGCTGGAAAAATTGGGTATATAAAAATTTTTTTTGTTTGTGTTTGGGGTAATGAGGGGGGGGGGGTCGGGGGGCTAGTTGACCTCCAATCACTTTCGACTATTAAAAAGGGCACTAGCCCTTTGAATTTCCAATCGAATGAGCTTTATTGAAGTTTCTACGACAACGCCTTCTTTAAAAACCTTATATGCCCCCAGGGCATAAATTAAAACCCTTGCCCTGAGGGCTGTGGGGGAGTATCCTCCTTAAAAACATATTTTCTATCTGAAAATCAATTACGCTGAACAAAATGGCTATCTCAAAATTTTGATTAGATGTGTTTGGGGAAATGATTGCCGTGGGGGAGGGGGGGCTAGTTGCCCTCCAATCACTTTCGACTATTAAAAAGGGCCCTAGTCCTTTGGCATCAGGGCATAACTTAAAACCCTTGCCCTGAGGGTTGTGGGGGAGTGTCCTCCCCAAAAACGTATTATCTATGTGGAAATCAACTACGCGGAACAAAATAGCAATCTCAAAATTTTGATTGGATGTGTTTGGGGGAATGATGGGAGTGGAGGGGGGGTTAGTTGCCCTCCAATCACTTTCGAGCATTAAAAAGGGCACTAGAACTCTCAATTTTCAATCGAATGAGCCCCTTTTGAAGTTTCTACGACGACCCCTTCCATATGAAGTGCCCTGTTCTAAAGGAAAAAATAATAAATAGTACATTGTGCCAACATCGTTCTTATATGCCCTCAGGGCATAACTTAAAACCCTTGCCCCGAGGGTTGTGGGGGAGTGTCCCCCTTAAAAACATATTTTCTATCTGGAAATCAACTATTCTGAACAAATGGTTATCTCGAAATTTTTATTGTATGCGTTTGGGGGAATGATGGGCGTGGGGGGGCTAGTTGCCCTCCAATCACTTTCGACTATTAAAACCGGCACTAGCCACTCCAATTTCCAATCGAATGAGCCCTTTTTAAAGTTTCCACGACAACTCATTCGATACGAAGTGCCCGGGTATGGAGAAAAATAAAACACATTGTGCCCACATCGTTCTTCATTTAGGCAGCGCTAGCGCGCTGCCTATGAAAAAAGTGGCCCCAAAACAGATCCTTGTGGAACTTCACAGTTTACTTGTGATGCAGCACTTGTAGTATCATTAATCGCAATCCGCATTGATCTTTGAAGACAATTATGCCTGATACCCAAATCACCAAGTCTACGCAGCAATAATTCAAAATCAATTGTATTTCAACCGCCTTTCTAAAATTAATAAAAATTGTTAACGGAATTTTTTCATTTTCAAATGCAATGTTGATATTATCTATCAAATGATGCATTGCATGACTTGTTGATTGGCCGTTTCTAAATCCAAACTGAGTATTGCATAGTAATCCCAAGGACTCAAGATATCTATATAGTCGCCCATGCCTATTTTTAAGAAAAAAAAAATTGAAAATAAAGGTAGGATTGATACTGGTCTCCAATTAGTCATCTCTCGCTTATTTCCACCCTCGTGCAGTAGTATGACCCTTGCCTGCTTTAGAGCATTTGAAAATTGGCCTTTCTACATCGAAAGATTAATAAAAATAAAATAGATGGTAATAAATAGCAAGCAACACCCTTAAAAGCTTTAAGACTTAGGCCATCTATCCCGGCAGAATTCGACTTCAAGTTTCCAATCACATGTATCTGACTTTTTGAGAATTTGGTTCGCGTGTTTCTGACTTATTGAAAATTTTGTGGGCGTATTTTGACTTTTTGGAAATTCTCTTCAAGTGTTTTTGACTTTTTTAAGTTTTCTATTCATGCGTCTCAGAGTTTTTTAAGATTCCATTCGGGTGTTGCTGATGTTTCAAGTGCTTTTTAACTGTATTCAAGTGTTTTTTGACTTTTTAAAAATTCATTTCATGTCTTTCTAACTTTTCAAGCTTCTGTTCATGTGTTTCTGATCTTTCAAAAATTTTATTTGTGTTTTCCAACTATTTGAAAAATTCTATTCATTTCATTACTATTGTTAGATTGTTTAAGGGACCTAGTTTTCCATCTTGAGAAATGAGGGTACCTTTTGGGACCTACGGCCCTCGTTTTTGTTAGATAAATTTCCTTTTCTCTTTATTTGGTTCTTTGGATTATCCCCTTTCCTTTGTGCTCGTAATCTTTAATTTACTCTCGTTAGTAGTGATGGCAGTTTTTCTATTTCATTCCGTAGATAGCTAAATCTGCTGGATTTTGACTGCATAATTACAAGGGTGACTCACCCTTGTTAAAAATGAATTTTTGGACAGCAATTTTGGTAGAAAGTGATTGGGAGAGAAAAGGAGAATCAGTTAATTCACTTGAGCTTGATGTTGCACCCAGTGAGGGTTTGGATTGGCTGAAATCCGCACACTGCACCCAGGTGGCTTTGCTTATCTAAGGACAAGAAGAGTTTGTTTTTTCAGTTTTTACATAGATTTTGATTGGAAAAGAAGTGAGATTTTGATTGTTACTTTTGACTTTTTAAATTAGCCTAGATTGATATAGGTTATATGTCTACATGAAGAGTTGGTTTTACAGGGCGAACCCTTTGTTATGAAACATCTTTCTGGGAGGGAAAACAGAGAGAATTGGGGAAATTAATCCATATGGTGCGTGGGGCCAAGTAGTGTGGAACTTTCATACCACGGGGGGAGTACACTTGTCAGAATTCTGACGGTTGCATAATCCGCCAGAGACGGGACACGTAGAAATTCATGGCGCGCAGGAGCTACCCTGACCTCTGAGGTATCACAAGGTTACTCTGATGGCATTAGAAACCCCCCAATAGTGGCAGAGGAGGAGTAGAACCCCCCGCTTCGACATCAGTACCTTATTTCTTAGTCAGTATTTTATATCGTGTAACTTATGGAGCATGTTTATTTTAGATGCATTTGCTTGAGATATATCCAATTTTATTGCTATAGACAAAACGTTTGAGAAAACTTATGTTTTAGTTTTGAGAAATAATATACCTAAATGACTCAAACGAAATACTATACTTAAAAAGTATATCAAAAGTAATTTGTGGTCCATGAACATTTCAGACGCACTTAATTAAAATACATCCGATTGCATTAGTATTGTTAGAACGTTCTAAGAAACTTAGGATTCAATTTTGAGCAAATAAGTACTTTCATGCCTCAAACGGTATCCTATACTTAAGAAATATAACGCAAGTAACTTGTGGATCCTGAATATTTTAGTCACATTTTGTTAAAACTTATCTGATTTTATTACTATTGCTCGAATTTTTTAAGAAACTTAGGTTTCAGGTTTCAGATATAATGTATCTTTATGCCTTGAACGGCATCCTATATTTGAAAAGTATACCCCAATTAACTTGTGGCCCATGAACACTTCGGACAAGTTTGCTTAAAAATTATCCTATTTTATTATTATTGGTAGAAATTTTTAAGAAACATAGCTTTCAGTTTTGAGAAACAATGTGACTTCATCCCCCAAGTACCATCTTATACTTAAAATTTACATCTCAAGTAACTTGTGGACCAAGAAAATTTCAGACCCATTTGCTTAAATATTTCTGATTTTATTACTTTTGTTAGAACATTTCAAGAAATTTAAGTTTCAGTTTTGAGAGATAATGTACTTCATGCCTCAAACGACATCGTAACTTAAAAAGTATGTATCATGTGGACCATGAACATATCAGACCTATTTCCTTAAAATAAATCCGGTTTCATTGCTATGATTAGAACGTTTTAAGAAAAATAGGTTCCAGTTTTAAGAAATAAGGTACTTCATGCCTCAGAAGACATCCAACTTAAAAAGTATATTCCAAGTAACATGTGGACCAGGAACATTTCAGACGTATTTTCTACAAATATATCCAATTTTATTACTATTGTTAGCACATTTTAAGAAATTTAGGTTTCAAATTTAAGAAATTATGTATTTTCATGCCTCAAACGGCAGCCTGTACTTAGAAAGTGTATCTCAAGTAACACGCGGACAATGACCATTTCAAACGCATTTGCTTAAAATATATCTGAATTTATTACTATTACCAGAGAGTTTTAGTCAGTTTAGATTTCTGTTTTGAGAAATAAAGTACTTTAAGGGAAACGGCATCATATACTTAAAAAGTATATCTCAAGTAACTTATGAATCATGCACATTTCAGACACATAGGCTTAAAATATATCCAATTTTAATGCGATTGTATTTAGGGGGGCCGTCCATGGGACTACGGGGGATTTAGATGTGTGTTTTTTCGGGTGATGGCAAGGGCAACGAAGGGCCATTCATTTCCCCTCTTCTCCTGAAATTTTCATAATTCACTTCAAAGGGTTTGTTCCACAGAAAATTCACAGCCTTACAGTCATAAGAAGATAAAAATGGCGATTTAAATGGTCATGCTACGTCATCTGCGTTAAAATTATAATTGATGACAGGTTTGCAAACAATCAAAACACAAATGAGAAATTGTTGCCATTTTCAAGGTCCCATCAATCGATTTGTACCAATGGTTTTAAATTTCTATATCCCTTTAACAACCCAAAAAATTTCGTCTTAATGAACAATAAATATTCAACCGAAAAGGACATCTGGCAATAACCCCTAGAATTTCCATAGAAACCAGTCGTATTGCCTACGTCATCCTCATCAATGGTATGCTATATCCAATCCTAATAAACAGCTGCCAATAATCCCCTTAAATTTCAGAAAATTAGAGGTTAGTAAGACCAATTTGACAAAAGGTAAACCCCCTTTGGCGGTCGTTCTCGGATGGATTGAGGCTTTGAGGGGTTAGTGAGACTAATTTAATGAATAATATACTCCCTATTGGTCTCATAGAAAGCCTTATAGCTGTACTACTAACGTATTTTAGGCCTAATTTAAGAGGAATCAAGAGGCATTCTTGAAGTTTTTCCTAGAATATGGTATTCGCGGCGTTAACACTTACAAAGAGATTCCTAGGAGAAAAACTGTAATTGCAATGAATGTAGTCTATACTCTGAGGCATCAAGGTTTAAAATTATGTGGCTTTGGAATGTAAGGGTTTCTATTCCAGTCAATGGCCATACTCAATAGCCTTTTCAAAAGCTAAGAAATCCAAAAACACCTCGTAGTCTATGTTATATTTAATTTTTTTTTGTTACCTTTGTTACCGTTGTATACCTTTTTTGTCCCAGGTTCTTTATCTAAATAGGATTATTGAAAGAAACAACTGTAGCTATTTTACTGTACTTGCCTTTTCTTTCATAAGGCAACTAGGAACTAAGGAAAATAAAATTATTACTTTTACTAAATTGCTGCTTGACCTTTTAATTTTGGATAAATGTAACTTGACTATGAGGCAACAATAAAATATGCAATGAAGCCCAAAATCATGCGTTCCAACCTTTAAGAAAGTTTTTCAACTGATTTTAATATAGAGGACATAGAATAAAATATATCAAGCTCTTTCTGGTATTCAGCATTGAAACTTTCAGTCTTTGAAAGTTCAATATCTTTGTGGCCCCATGCCCTCATGCAAACTATTATTCTAAAATGTAATATATTGTATTCGTGACCCTTTTCTTTTTTTGTTGGAATTAGGGTGACTTGAGTTTCTAAGCATAATACAGACTATCAAGATTCTTAGAGTAAAAAAGAAACCAAGTATTGAATATATTAGTTCGTCACAAATTATGCAAAATGCAAAAATATAGTGTAAAAAGGCCCACTTCTCAGGTTTTAAAGAATTCGGCTTCAAGTGGCACACGTGTTGAACTTTGATAAGCTGTGATCAGAACAAATAAAATTGGTTTGCTTCCACTCAGCCCCTCCATTCCCTAAACCATTCCTACAACTTTATTTGTGCCTTTTTAAATATAAGATTACAGTGAAATGAAATTTGTTTTCATTAGGATACAAATTTGACAAATAAGCGTCAATGCTATGTCCTGTTTCTTATTGCTTTACGATTTGTATTTCTAGTTGAAGTTTTAGAATTAATTTCGTTATGCACTTACTAACAAACCTGCATCCATGTTACATTGTCTGAAAACACTTGTGCTGGAATTCACTGATAGAAAATGAATGGTTTACATTGAGGATTCAAATTACAAGTTAAGAGCTGTTTCTTTAAGATTCAACTCTAGTTTTAGGATTTTCACAATTCTTTGTCCAGTTGCTGGCAAATTAGCATGGATGTAGCATTGAAAAATATTTAGGCCTATAGAAGAAAAGCCTGTTTATACGTTAGTATAGCTTTTCTCCCTCAAAATCCTTCCTGCTAAGAAATTATTTAAAAAGTCATTACAAATAAACACAAATGCTGCTGAAATTCCTTAGATCGCGCACAGAGAGAAATGCTAGGCTGGGTGCAGCAGTTCAGAAATTATAACATTGAAGTTTGGAAATAAGCAAGAATTACCGCTGATCCAAGATTAATCTACCATAGCGATAAGGAGAGTTGAGTTATCGGGAGTCTAAGCTGAAGCTGCGCCAGCATCCTTAGAATCCAAGACTGTGGCTTCACCCTCCAAGAATGAAAAGAAAGCCAAAACTTGAAAACAAGCTAAGGCTGCGAAACCCAAAGGGGAGAAAAAAGCCAAAGCGATAGCAAACCGCCTAGAATGCATATAAATGATAACCAAATTCGTTGCTGACTTGAAAGAATGTGGGAAAACTATCTGTCAGGCTATTTTCAAATTCATAATGACCGATATCCAAGTTAGCAACGATATAAATTGTGAATATGCAATTAGCTTTTAAGCTTTACCTTCAGGCCAGGATTTATGAATAGGCCTACTAAAGCCTGCCCTAACGGAGCACAGTACCAGGGGGTGCAATAAATTATCTCGAAATGATTTTTCTTAACAAAAACTGGACTGCTGTGATTTATTGTCAAAGTGCCCGATGCACTCCGCCGCCGTGCATCCTATTCGCAGAAAAGTGATTTCAAAACAACACCTAAACCCCCCTTATCACTTATCAACTGTCAGATGTCTCTCAAGAATGGCAGCTGAGACTCCATTCAATTGCTTATCCGACCACTTATCCCGGGTGTAACCCACCTCTTACTCTCATCACTTTTGGCTCACCAGTTGAGATCTGTTCAGTGCTTCCACTATCCCCAAATTTTCGGAGAGTTCCCCCAAAATCTTGCAAAAACGAGTGGAAAAAAACCTGGGCTTAGAGGCTTCAAAGCGTTAAATCCGGCCCAGGTTTGCCTTGCAAATAGAATAATTAAAACTCCAAAAGGTTTAATCTTGATATTTTAAGCTTACGAAGCCTGATAAAGTCGAAAAACCCAAGGCAGTAAAGTATGCCAAACCCTCAGCCAAGAATCCCTTAGTCAAGAAAACCATTAAACCTGCAACACTGCAACAGTTAAGAAGTAGACTTCAACCCGAAGGACTACTAAGTCCATGGCTGATAGCAAGAAATATTTAAAGGTTTTATAGAAACCAAGTGTTGCCAAAAAGGCAGTACCAGCGAAGAAATCCGCAGCCAAGAATGTTTGGTCAGACAAAAAGTCTCCCGCCAAGAGAGTGGCATCTAAAAAGCCAGTAGCTGAGAAAACAGCTAAAAAATAAATCCCATAATAGGTTATTCTATACAACCAATCAGCCCATTTTAAGACTATGAGAAAACGATCCATGCTTGAAATTTTGTCTTCAGTAGAAAGGTTAAAAAATTCCTTTTTTGTGACCCCCCCCCCTCCCGAACAAAAATATTGGATACGGAATTGCAGAATAACAATTGAAATGTTTGCATCGGATTCGAATGAAAAAAGAACCCACATTAAACACTTCCAAAAATATCCATAATTTTCAACATTCCTTGTTTCGGAGGCAGGTTCGAAATTGCATGCATGGAAAGTATCAACTTTTTATGGATAGTTGAAGAGAAAAGAAAACGGGGTCTTTGCCTTTTCATCAAAGTCACTCGGAAACCATATTTCTGTTTTAATTTAATGGAGGTATTGGAGCTCTCTTTCGAACTGATCTCACCTCTCTTCTTCTTCGGATCCACTTTTCCTTCTCCTCCTCAGTGATTTTTTGTGTTCCTTCGGCCCTCTTCAGAATTTGTATCAGTTCTTGATAAAGTCTGCCTGCATCTTTCATTGTCAACTGGAATATATTGAAATGTCTTCATATGAAATTTTTGAAAGGTTTGTCTTTTTGTCTCATTGTCTTTTTCGAAAAATATTTACAGGCCATGGTGATAAAAGGCGAAATTTTCGAAGTTTGAAAACGTGGTCTTCATTTACAAAATGCAAAGAAAATCCATCACAGTCTTAAGACAGCTAAGCTGCTGCAAAGTGAACGCAAGGTTGACATATTTGTATAGAATTTTGATTTTAATGTTGTAATCTTTATTCTGATTTCATTCTGTACAAAACATTAAGAACTCACCCTGTATAGACCTATTTCAAGTGGTAAATTTTTACCAAGTCATAGTATTCACTTACGAATAAAGTGAATATACCACTCGATGCCTTTTTTATGCTCTTTTCAAATATAATAATCATTTCTGTCAGAAATGAATTTTACCTCCACCCCTTTATACCAATTCAGGGTATATATTTGCACTTTAGGGGGGTGGGGGGGAAAGTTTAAACTTACCTCCCATTTACATCAGAAATAAAATTTTCCACCACCCTCCCCCCCCCCCCAACGTGCAAATATATACCCTGAATGGGCTTATATAGGGGGGGGGTAACATTCATTTCTGACAAAAATTAGGCCTATTATTATATTTGGAAAGAGCATGAAAAAAGGCATTGAGTGGTATATTCACTTTATTTGTAAGTCAATAATATGATTTGGTAAAAATTTACCTCCCAAGCTAACCTTGGCCTGTTTGTCAGAACTTAAAATTCTGTGATGGATGGGCAAGAGCTGAATGTATATCAGCATTAAGAGAATAATGGCTACCTTCAGGACAATTTCAACTTGACTTAATTTAAGTTTATTATTACCATGTGAAAATCCACCAGAAATAATAACTGATGCAGAAGCCCAAACGCTAGTACCAAACCAACACAATGCTAGAACTAGTTTAACTGCAAAGGAACCACAACTCAGGTCACTGCTTTGGTGTTTTGCATTAAAAATCAAATATTTATACTTTCCAGCATAAATTCTAATCCCATTTTTTTTTACAAACAGCATAGAAACAAAATAAATTAATTTAGGCTGTAAAACACAGCAGAAAAATATAGGTTAGAACAGGGTATAAACAAGCATTACAGAAGCAAATGCCACTAAATCAAATGCAATGCCTATAAACTTTTCAAAATCTGCCTCCATTTTTGGTAAATTTCTAGGTGGCACTATAATCTAGCTAGGATGAAAGTGAGAATGTTATTTGATACCTTTTTTATGCTCTTTCATAATACAATAATTGCTTCTGTTGCAAATTGCATCTTGAGCCTTTAAAGGGGCCCCAAAGGTATTTCACGCTGCCCCCCCTACATTTTTGGCATTTGGAAAAATTTTCACTGAAGGCAAAATTTAGCAAAATTCTTGATCTGCAGAAAATTTGGCATAAATCAGGTAGCAATTTGGTAAAATTTACTAAGATTGCCCCCACCCCCAATAAAATGAGCCTCAGGATGCCTCTGGTTTCAAGTATTGCCAATTAGAACAAGTCAAAATTGAAGCTGCCAATTAGAACAAGTCAAAAACAAAATTAAAGAACACAGAAATATACAGTTAAAAGATAAGTCAGAGCAAGAATCACAATGATTCAAAAACAAAAGTGAAGAACAAAATAAAATATGAGGTCACAAGAAATGCAGCAGTGAGGATCATAACAATTAAAAATGAAGAACAGAGAAATGTTTGGTTAGAAGATATATGACTACAAGAACAAAGAAATCAAGTATGCAGTTAGAAGATAATCAGCAGTAAGAGTTACAAGCATCAGTAAGAATCAGAATGTGTCAAAGATGAAAGTGAAGAACAAAGAATTGTAGGGTTAGCAGTCACACTAAAGCAAGTATCACAAAGTGTCAAAAAGAACAATGAAGATCAAAGAACTGTGCTGTTAAAAGAAAGTGAGAATCAGAACAAGTCAGAAATGAAGGTGCACAAGAAAAAAAGTTATGTTAGGAGAACAGCACCATTACAATCTTTGATGCCAACAAATTTTGATGTAAAGCCTAGTAAAAACATACAAAGATGCAGAGAGTCCTCCATTCTCCTTCAGGAAAAGTAGCCAACAAAGATGATTTATTTGGAGACTGCTGTCTGCTTGGTCAAGTTGCGTTCTTGTATGAACAATTTCCAAATGAAATTGTTTGGTCTGTTATAGAATATCACTTGCTCTCTAAAGAGTTTTATAAACAAATACTAAACTGGAATTCATGTTTTGCTTTAGCTTCATTCAATGTAAGCGATGATCTAACCAAAAATAGTCGTATTTTTCCCAGCTTCAACATAGCTGGAAGAATTTATCACAAAATCAATTTAGCAGCACAGCCAAGACACACCCCTGAAGATGATTTTAATCATATTATATGACCAAATGTACTTTTCAAACCCCAATGGAGATGTTGTTAAAGAACACTTTTCATATCTTTTAAATTATTAGATCAGTCGTAACCCAACAGATCTCTTGGAAGAGCTGATCCAGCCCTGAGTAAAATGTTATACTTCTTCCTCATTAAAGCTGCATGCTTTTCCTCCTTGAAAGAAGGGGGGGGGGGGGGGTAGAATATGCTCGTGTTTTGCCAAGTCCACCAGTTCCAATACCTGCACTGAGGACATTCTTCCTAAATTTGACAGCCTCAATAGATGCCAACTCCCCTGCTTAGCCTTCACAATAATCCCAACTTACTTTCCAATCCATATTGTTACAGAGAGGGGTACTTATCCACCCACCACACTCAAGAAGTGAAATTAGGCATGTTATTGCACCATGCAGTTGGTAAGCCAAATATTTTGTCCCCTGCTTCCCTTTGATAGACCGTTTTTCTAACCCATCTACAATTCCTGGAAAGTTTTGGTTATGTTTGATAATTTTGTGCTTCTCTGTCCACCTGATCTCAAACATTTTTGTTAAATTTGGTACTACATGTCTTCGTGTTATAGATTCTTGGATTTTTTTTATGATTTCCTTGACTATGGAAACAGCATTTCTCACTTCAGGTACCTTATACACATTGTTGACCACTAGAATTATTCTGTGGTTATCAAAGTAAAAAAAAGGGCTTTCTTAGTTTTTTTTTTCTCAGAATAGCTTGAATGTCACCTTCCTTGCCTGCCATTGTGCTGTGTCCATCAAATCCCAGACCAACACATTTCTCAGGCTATAATCTGTTGTCATTAAGGAAGGTTTCATTTTGTTTTGCTACTGTGGCCACATCTAGGGCTTCAAGTAGACTGAAGCCTGCAAATTCTTCTTTAGTGAGGTTGGTATTTTCATTATAATATTTGAAACCTATAAATTGTTGTTCTTTACCTGATAGCTGTGTTTCAGATAAATAAGATGAAGTTATGTTATAAAAAATGATTTAGAAACATGGACGAAAATTGAAAACCAAAGTTTTTATGTGGTTAATTTTTATGTAGCCAACTAAATAAAGTGTTTAAATTTGACTTTTTTGTTTAGGCTATTGACTTTGTTTTTCAAGATTTAAATTTTGACAAAAGCTACCCCTGCTTTACTTCACTTTTCTAAGATTAGATCTTTCCAAGATTGAATATGTCTGTAATTTGGGTACTTTGCTCTAACTTTAAGATCCTGTGTCTGAGGTCAGACAGCATTTTCTAAGATCAGACTCAAGCTTTAAATATGTGTCCAAGACTAGGCTCCACTATTGAATGTCTATGCATTGAAAATATCCAGCATTGTTTATGGCTTAGATATTCAGTCTAATCAAATTCTTATCCTTGACCTATCAGGAAACTTTTATTTAGGCCTTTGTCTGGTCCTATTAGGAGGAAGGGAACTTGAATACAATTTTCACAGTTGGGAAATGACTATTATATTTGAAAACAGTGTTGAACAAGGACTCAGATAGTACTGTATTACTTTTTTTATTATAATAAGAGACAGTGGATAAGAGTGTTACCTTCAAATGAGGTACATATTTTGAGTTTTTTTGGTACATTGATCTTGTAACATAGAATCAGAGCCAAAAACGAAATGCACTGATCAGTTTTGCATTCAATGTACTTTCCATATCTGATAATCATTATTCTTGCAATTTGGTAAATTTAGAGCTTCATATTAATTTACTGGTTACAAGATACCATTCACTACACATTTCAACACACTCTAAAAATGCTATTTACTACCATCACAAGTATATCCCAGAACCCTTCTAATAGAGCTAGATATAGCCCTAGGCTGTATACAAAGCTGACTGATTTTATGGGTTCTCAATATTTCTTAGCTGATTTTTGCAATATTTAAGACCTTAGTACCATTTGAAGGAATCCTAAAAGAATTCTGAATACTACTTTAAAACAATTATAAATACTATTTTTTGTCACCCTTAAAGCTGTATTACATCACTTTAATGTAGTTTGTGTTTAAATAGGATGCTCACGCACATATTTCAAAAACTCAAATACATGACTTTCAGAATCTAAAAGTAGGAAATCAAGCATAACTGAGATGGCTTCACTAATGAAAAATTAAAAAGATTAAAATTTATCATAATATTCAACTTCAAACTTGTCGATTCATAAAGTTTCTTAATGGTGTTTGACAAGTTCTGATTGTCTAAGACTTGTGCAAAAATATTTCGAACATCGCTTGAGACTCTTCCATTTGAAGAATCTTCCATCAACCCATATAAAACTTTTATATTTTGAATAGAAAATTAAAATACTCTTAATTTCAATTAGAAAATTTGGCGAAAAAGACAAATTTTATAAGAAATTCAGAGAATAAGTAAAAAAAAACCCTTCTTACTCTCAATAAAGTTTGCATGTGCAGGCCTGATAATTTTATAGAGTTCAGTTGCCCATCCAAAAGAGTATGAATGAGCAAGACCCCCCCCCCCCCCTGATTACGCTGTAGTTTTTACTAACATTTATATGAATATGTCAATCAAAAAAAGCAATTGTGATTTCTAGCCTACATATACATCAGCAAAAATAAGGTCATCAAAATTCTAGCCAGTCTCAGACTTATCATAAATGCTACTGCTGAGCCATGTTTTCAGAGGGCTTGAAAAAGCTTTGTCTCATGAATGGCAAACTAATAAAGTCATGGTCTGACTATAAGTGTTAACTTAGTGAAGAGATGATCTTTCCCTGAATTAACATTAATATTGTATATGAATATTGTATAGCATATTGTACTTACTGTATAATAAGTGTAAACATGTCTCCTATTTATAATTGTAAGTTATCCCCCCCTCCTGTCCTCATCCTGTTGAATTAAGGGCTGTAGACACTAGGGGAAGGGTTCATTTGATTAAAAATTAAGTTTTAGTGTCTCTTAAAGATTAAAACCCTGCCATCCTTCAGCACCCCATGTACTCCCACTTTCCAAACCAGCTGCAGCATTGGACACAGTTTTCAAATATGGTACCTGTTTCAGTCAGAATGGTCAAAAATTCAAAAAAAGCAATACATCCTGATCGTAGCAGGTTAAGTTTAGCTTTGTAGTAAGGACTCCAAGTTATGGAAATAGCCCAAATAAGACAGATGCTCCATAGATATACTTTAATAGAAACAAAGATGGACATGGTATCCCTTGTTGAAACTAGAGCCAAACAAGTATTTTTGATTTGTATGATTCATAATCATGACACACACACACACACAAAAATCACATAAATAATCATAGGCAGCACAATCACGCTGCCTAAGTAAAGAACAATGTTGGCACAATGTATACTTTTTATTTTTTGTTTTCTAGGCCAGGGCACTTTGTATCAAAGGAGTTGTTGCAGAAACCTTGAAAAGGGCTCATTTGATTGGAAATTGGAGTGGCTTGTGCCCTTTTTAATAGTCAAAATGATTGCAAGGCAACTAACACCCCTTCCACACCCACCATTTCCCTAAACAAATCCAATCAAAATTTTGAGATAGCCATTTTGTTCAGCATAGTTGATTTCCAGATAGAAAATATGTTTTTGAGTAGGACACTCCCCCACAACCCTCAGGGCAAGGGTTTAAAGTTATGCCCTGGGGGCATATAAGATATTAATAGAAAGCGTTGTCATAGAAACTTCAAAAAAGCTCATTTCATTGGAAATTCAAAGTGCAAGTGCCCTCTTTTAATAGTCGTAAGTGATTAGAGGGCAACTAACCCCCCTCTCACGCTCACCTTTTCCCCAAACACATCCAATCAAATTTTGTGATAGCCATTCTGTTCAACGTAGTTGAAAGTACTGAAAATTAGGTCTTTGAGGATGACCCGCCCCCCCCCCCCCCCACGGCCCTCAGGGCAAGGGTTATAAGTTACGCCCTGGGGGGATATACGGTTTTTATAGAAAAGGTTGTCGTAGAAACTTCAAAAAGGGCTTTTTCGATTGGAAATTGAAAGGGCTAATGCCCTTTTTAATAGTCGAAAGTGATTGGAAGGCAAGTAACACCCCTTCCGTGCCCACCATTTCCCCAAACACATGCAATCAAAATTTTGAGATAGCCATTTTGTTTAACATAGTTGAAAGTTCTGAAAACTAGGTCTTTGTGGATGACGCCCCCCCTCCCCCCACAAACATCCCTTAGGGCAAGGGTTATAAGTTTTACCCTGGGGGCATATAAGGTTTTCATAGAAAGCGCTGTCATAGAAACTTCAAATAAGGGCTCATTCAGTTGGAAATTGGAAGGGCTTGTACCCTTTTTAATAGTTGAAAGTGATTGGAGGGCAACTAACCCCCCTCTCACGCCCACATTTTCCCCCAAACACATCCAATCAAAATTTTGAGATAGCTATTTTGTTCAACTTAGATGAAAGTTCTGGAAATTAGGTTTTTGAGGATGACAACCCCCTGACAGCCCTCAGGGCAAGGGTTGTAAGTTATGCCCTGGGGGCATATAAGGTTTTTACAGAAAGCGCTGTCGTAGAAACTTCTAAAAGGGCTCATGCAGTTGGAAACTGAAAGGGCTAGTGCCCTTTTTAATAGTCGGAGGTGATTAGAGGGAAACTAACCCCCCTCTCACGCCCACCATTTCCCCAAACATATCCAATAAAAGTTTTGAGATAGCAATTTTGTTCAACATAGTTGAAAGTTCTGGGAATTTGTTCTTTGAGAATGACACCCCCCCCCCCCCCCAATCCCTCAGGGCAAGGGTTGTAAGTTATGCCCTGGGAGCGTATGGGGTTTTTATAGAAAGTGTTGTCGTAGAAACTTCAAAAGAGCTCATTCGATTGGAAATTGAAAGGGCTAGTGCCTTTTTAATAGTTGAAAGTGATTGGAAGGCAACTAACACAGCTTCCACGCCCACCGTTCATCCAGACTTATCCAATCAAAATTTTGAGATAGCCGTTTTGTTCAAAGTAGTTGAAAGGTCCGGAAATTATATCTTTAAGGATGGCACTCCCCCCACAGCCCTCAGGGTAAGGGTTGTAAGTTATGCCCTGGGGGCATATAAGGTTTAATTGAAAGCTTTGTCGTAGAAACTTGAAAAAGGGCTAATTCGATTGGAAATTCAAAGGGCTAGTGCCCTTTTTAATAATTGAAAGTGATTGGAGGGCAACTAACCCCCCTCTGACGTTGACCTTTTTCCCAAACACATCCAATCAAAATTTTTAGATAACAATTTTGTTCAACGTAGTTAAAAGTTTTAGAAATTAGGTCTTTGAGGTTGATAGCCTCCTCAAAGCCCTCAGGGCAAGGGTTGTAAGTTATGCCCTGGGGGCATATAAAGTCTTTGTAGATAGTGATTCTGAAGAAATTTGAGAACGGGCTCATTCGATTCGAAATTAGGAGGGATTGTGCCCTTTTTAATAGTCGAAAGTGGCTAAATGATAACTAACACTCCTCTCACGCCCACAACTTCCCCAAACACATTCAATCTAAATATTGAGATAGCTATATGGTTCGACGTAGTTTAAAGGTCGGGAAATTATGTTCTTCAGGATAACACTCCCCCCGCAGCCCTCAGGACAAGGGCTATAAGTTATGCCCTGGGGCATATAAGTTTTTTTCATAGAAAGCGTTGTCGTAGAAACTTCAAAAAGGGCTCATTCGATTGGAAATTGAAAGGGCTAGTACCCTTTTTTAATAGTCGAAAGTGATTGAAAGGCAACTAACAAAGCTTCCACGCCCACCATTTATCCAGACTTATCCAATCAAAATTTGAGATAGCCATTCCGTTCACCGTAGTTGAAACCAAAAAGGGCTGGGAGCGTATGGGGTTTTTATAGAAAGTTTTGTCGTAGAAACTTCAAAAGAGCTCATTCGATTGGAAATTGATAGGGCTAGTGCCTTTTTTAATAGTTGAAAGTGATTGGAAGGCAACTAACACACCTTCCACGCTTTGACGTAGAAACTCAAAAAGGGCTCATTCGAATAAAAATTGAAAGGGCTTGTGCCCTTTTTAATACTCGAAAATTATTGGAAGGCTTGGAATTTTTATAGTAAAAGCAATGTGGGTACAATGTATTATTGTTATTTTTTTTCTGTTTAGACCAGAGCATTTTGTATCGAAGAAATTGTCATATGAACTTCAAAATTGGCTCGTTCGATTGAAAACAGAAAGTGTTAATGTTCTTTTTGATATCTGGATGTGATTAGAGGGCAACTAATCCCCCTCCCAGACCCACCCTCCCATTTGCCCATTATGTTTAAAAACTAAATGTTGCCTTAGGATTAAATCAAAATGCACTGTGTTAATACTAATCCCCAATAAGGCATCTCAGCAGTATCCCAAGAACGACTGAGGGTATTATGTTCAAACTTGTGGGGCTACTTCTGCTCTTACAATTTAACCAAATTAATATAGCATAGGTGAATCAACGCCATTAAAGATAGTAAACAGATTTTTTTTGTGAATGCTGCCAAGTTCTCTATTTCTGGTTAACAAGAGGAGGTATGAAACTAAATTAAACACTCCTATTTATTTCAAGATTTTTAAAAGGGTGTATGCTGTTAAAAATTGCTGGAAAATTTTCTCCAGCATCCAAATAGCAGGGCAAACTATAAAGTCTTAAATAAAACGAAAAGATTTAAACCATTATTTTCTTTTTCCCTGAAAAGACTATGTCAATATAAAGCGAACAGAAGTTAATTAAAAAAACTTTTTCCACAAAATAAGTTTTTCAAAGAAAAGTAAAGAACTCTATTAAACCAAAAATAAGCAAAAATAAAATTAAATATTCTACCAAGCGTGAAACTACCACAAATCACCATCGATAATATAACGAAACCCAAAACGAACAGAAATTACAATAAATAACCGAGTCAAACTCAAAACGAACAGAAATTAACATGAATAGGGCTCAAAACCCCCTATGCCTTCCCAAGACCAGAACATAATTTCCACTTTACTGAAAAAAAAAATGAATATGCATTGTCAGTTTAATATGCATATACTGATATTTATTAATCAAAATGTTAATATTATTTGATTTATTTAAGTTATAAAAGTAAAAACATTTATATTTTTTTTCTGTAAAGTGCAAATTATGTTCTGGTCTTGGGGAGGCATAGGGGTTTTGAGCCCTTCTCATGTTAATTTCTGCTCGTTTTGAGTTTTTCTCATTTGTTTGTTTTTCTCTTTTGAAGCATTTTTAAAGAGCATTTGACATGAGGAAGAAATATGTTTATTTAAAATTTCTGAAAGCTCATGACTGGGGAATTGTTTTCAGTGGCTGAGGAAATTCATGAGGACATTACTGTGTTTTCAAAGCTGAAATATCAGCAATGTATAGCCATGAGTAAGTAGAATTAAAGTGACTGAAAATTCATTTCCAGAGAAAAATCATCAGCGCTATCTAGTGTCACATATTAAAGCTCCAGTGCAGACTAAAATACTACAGTTGCTTTGATCTCATCAGAGCACTGAAGGTGCTTCAGGGCAAGATGTTTTCAAAGAATCCTTCAGCTCACCATTCTTAAATACTAAATATATTCTTCTATTTGTGGACTATGAGATCAGTTCTCATTCTTCCTACACATTAAATTTAAGTCTGTTTCTAACCAGATGGCTATGATCCCCTTTTGACCTGACAAGTCAGGGGATGTCTTTGGCTTTGTATAATGCAAGTTTTTTTGTACTATGTGGCTTTTTATCTTGTTGAATCAAAACTGCAGCACAATATTGCTTATTAAGTCAGTATCATTAATTTCTTTATATTTTTCAATTCAAGCATGTGAGAATATACTGTCTATCACGTTGGTAGTTTATGATTCGTGTTAGCGCCATGGTGAAGAGCTAGAGCTCCAATTCCCTTTAATGGCTTATAATACTTGATGTATAGGCTATAGTCTGAAGCCACCCTTAGATCAAGGGTTGTCAGAAAGCAAGAGTAGTTTTAATTTTTTATTTTCTTTTAGTCCAATCACTGAAGGGCACGATACCTCTTCATCTATTGAAGATTCAAAAATGATCCAAATACCAACAAGAATAGAAAGAGGACCAACAGATATTTTAAAGGTAAAAATCTTACGATTTATGTTTCTTTTTCAAATCTAAAGAATCACATTTGAGATTTATAAAGCAATTTACATCTAAAATCATTTACTTTCTATGTGTCTGTTATGTGCATGTCTTTCTGTATCTACATCACCATGGGTAACTGAATAGGGGTGGAGGCAGACCATACAAAACAAGTGTTTTTTCAGCTTCAGTTTTTAATTTGTAATGCAGTTTTGGATTGAAATATTCAGATGTTTTGTTTTGATTTTGCCTCGTTTTTGGAAATCCATCGTACGCTGATGAATGCTCGAGCGTAGGTGAATCAATAACCAAAACTGAGAGAAACTGGATGTCTGACGTTATTTATATTTTGCGTTAATCATTCTGCTAAGGTAAGATTTATTCAAAAATTAGTTAAACATAAATTACAATGGTGCTAATCCCCCAAAACTCTTAGGCCTGTAAAGGAGGGAGATGACGTACAAATTATTTAAGCACTAAATCGAAAACACAAAAGAAGGAATATAAAGCTATTATTTCACTCAGCAAAAAAAAAAAAAAATAGACAATAAGTTAAATAGATTAAATAGACTCTAATCAATCTTCTAGGTCTTGCATCATTTGGCAAAAAGTAATTTTTAAAGCAAATTTGACGATTCTGATCTTACTGCCCAGGTTATTTTTCAGTAAATCAAAGATCATTCTGCTCTGACAAGTGGCCTAATGACTTTGATGAGAATATCGTCCAAGCCATCTGTTCAATGATCAACGATTAGCTAGCTCTAAGATCTTAGCTCTTTGATTAAGAAACAAATGAAAAGGTGGGCAGAATGATGTATGATCAGAAAGTAAGATTTTAGTATATCAGTTGGCCAGAAAATGGAGACATTGTGTCGGAGCCTCAAATTAAATAGTTTTCATACGAATAAGATATTTGGGACGAAACGAATGGCATACCGCAGAAAAATTGTAGATGTCACTGATTGATATTGGTTGATAATTGTCACTATTTGATAATTAATGACCTTATAATTTGTGATTTCTCTTTCATAAATTGTAATTTTCTGACGTCGAACATAATTTGTTAGCGCTACAAAGGACAATTGTAAATTTTATGTGTATCTTGTTCTGAAAGCCTAAAATTATAGCAAAAGCGCAATATTTGGTAAAATATACCAAAATTTTTGTGAAAACCAATTTTTTAGAGCATTAACCTCCCAACCCCACAAAAGTTTTTGTAAGCTTGTCATTCTTTCCTCTCCATAGCATTCTATGTGTGCACCTATCGCATCTATTGCGATTTGAACTACATTGCACTAAAAATTTTTCACTTTGGCCGCTTGTTTTGTTTTTACTAAAATTGTTAAAATATAATGTATTTGCTTTGAAAAGAAATGGAATTAGATTTAAGTGGATAGGTAGTAACACTTCTTTATTGTGAAACTCATCATGTCCATTTTTCGCGGTCCTTTTTGAGATGCATGATACATTGCGTCTCATTAACTCTGAAAAATTCGGGTCCCACTCTGCCAGTCCAGCGGGGACGCTCTTTAGTAAAGCCAGTTGAACGACTTATTCATCTTGGCCTTTCTATTGGGCCATCCCTAAAGCAAACCCATTTGCGGCTCAATTCCCACCTTCAAAAAAAATGTGGTACGTCTTATGCTTCAGTTGTACAAAATAAAAAATGTTTCAACCGAATAATCCTTGCTAAGCTGTATAATTTAAAGCTCTACCACATTTTCTATACACAGCACCATTTTGGAAGATTTTATCACAAAGAGATAAACGTAAACTCCGCTCAGTATATTTAAGATTTGCAAAATATTTACTTCATTTACTCGCTTGGACCTGAAATTCAGCATTATTTCGCAAATATAAAATAGCCAACCCAGCAATAGCTCTGTCAAATTAGATTTTGAAACATAACCGCAAAATCAATTGTTGTCCATGGTATCCCCTTCTTATACACTGATGTTTAGAGTTGTATGTATGTAACAGTTGTTCAGTGTTTAAAAGGTTATCTTTATAGATTTTTTTGATAAACGTTGTAATGTCTCTTTTTTCTTATTCCTGTTTTTGTCGTTTTCTTTATATTGTACTCCGTGTCTGTGTACTTTTTTGAATTGTTTGACGGATTAGAAACAAATAAATACATTTTTATTAGTTGTATTGCATCAATTGACAAAAGTGAGAAATCCGGTCACGGAATGTATTGGATTTGTTCCAATCAAAAATAAAGAATGTAGTTCCCCTAAAAAGTTTAGTTTCCATGAAACAGAAATTGCACATAATTGATTGTTTTCACATGATTGTTTTGCGTTTTGATGAGCTATTTAAATGTGACCTGTGCTCTATGGTTTGGTGACGTCTAGCTCGAAGCATGATTTTACCTGGTGTGGGCTATAGATTAAATTCTGTAATGGGCTTGTATAATTTTGTGGATCCTGGCATGTCCTAATCATTGGCTTGAATATACTGATGTTTCAAAACTAACTTGATTAAAGGGCAAACTATGAACAATCGTTAGTTCTTTTTTTCTTGATTTATTATTGATCGGAAGTGTACTGTGAGTAGTCTCTTCGGTGGAAACAATTTAGATGATAGTTAAAAATATATACAGCAGGTTGAATACGTTAATTCATTAATACTACATGTATTTTACCTGCCGAAGTATATCTCATGACAGCGCAGTTATCAAATTTTTAAATTTCCCATTACAGGTAATATAATTAGTATGTTCTTAATAGGAACAGTTTTTTTTTTTAAAGAAGTTGCATGGCTAAAAATATGTAAAAATTGCAATATGTAGCTGAATTATGCTCATTTATTGTAGCATGCAATACATGAAGTATGATAGATTATTTTTATTTTTGGCATCCACAAGAGTAATAAGATCGCCAACGTCTTTATTCGTGGAAAGACCAAATAGTGGCCCATGAGAGACACAGTTTCAATCAGTAAGTGGGATTCAGTTCAGATGGCTTCGATGAATGATGGGTGCCTATCTCATGACATTTGTGGTGGGTCCCTCTAGGTGTCAGGAGGCAATGGCGGATCCAGGGAGAGGGCGAGGGGGGGGCGCGCCCCCCGAACTTAGTCCAAACTTGTGTAATTTGCTTAATTAACGCAAGTTTGCGTTAAATAAACTGCTCCTAACGCAAGTTTATCGGATTAACCTATTTTGAGCCCCTCCCCCCTAAAAATATCCTGGATCCGCCCCTGTCGGATCCAGGATGTAGGTACGACAGGTAGGTACGGAGGTAGGAACGACACAATACAACATTCAGGCGTTTTTTGTGAAGGATACTGCGCTGTTGAGATCGTATTTTCAAGATCTTTGGTCAACAGCAGTCAAGAGATCGTTTTGAAAAGGCATCGTTGTCGCCTTGTGCGCCAACCAGTATTTGTAACCTTAAGCCTAAGTGATATAGGTAGTTTTAAGCTACTAAAATGATGGTCACACTCCCCTACCTTCTATAAAGTGAATACACCTCAATAAATTCAACCAGCAGATAAAAATTAACTAGAGAATCTTTCTTGCTCTCCAATTCACTTTCTAAAAAGTGGACGTTTCTTTATTATGGGTACAATGATGTATGTAGAGATAACGCTTTCGAACAGTTTAAGTACAGAATAGGAACTTTCTGCTAACCCACGATGTTGTTGAGCTAGGTCAATAGTTTTAGAAATTAAGCTAAGGCCCAAAATGGGGCATGGAAAGGTGTTTTCAAGTTCATATCTCTACGTCTTCCCCTATTATAGAGCAAGATCTTCATGACATTTATAACTTTTGCATTTTTTCTTGAGAAATTGAAGCCTTCAGGATTTGATCAACAGTCAAGAGTATGATTGGGCAGATGTTTTAAGGCTCATACCTCCACTCTTTCCAATTTGATAGGCACGAAAGTCCTTAATTATTTTGGAAAAAGGAATAAATCTAGCCTGGCTTAGATTCTACTTCTTGATCTGTAGGGTTTGGTAAGGTAGTTCCAAGGATTTGAGCCCGATTCTGAGTAAGTTTGGATTTTCTTTTTAATTGGGACCTATTTTCATAAAATCTTTAAACCCTTATAAGTGGGGAAGGGGAGAAGGTGGGAGTCTGGGCACACATGCTATAGCTTTAACTGTAAACCCATTAATGAAAGGATCATTCACCTAAAAAAACACTTTGGGTTTATGAGAAACCGGTGTTATGGAATAAATAAATAATTAGTTGAACAATTTCGCTAATGCAGGAAAAACAAACAAATAATCAATTGATTTTTTTTTGAATAGCCACAAGTAACATTTACTTGAAGGAGTGGGTATCATCTCGTGATTGCCCGGTATCAGCAACAAGCAGCCTAAAGCTAACAAAATATCCACCCACTAATCGATTGTAGATCAGGGTTATTTATGAGATAATCGAGTCTCCAGTATAATCTTGAACCAAAGGCATTCAGTATGCTGGTACACTGTGTGACAACTGACCCTCCTGTACGTATTACCCAATGACCTATTCTGTTCATTAGTACATCTGACCCTGTCTGATTTCAAGGGAATAATTCAAACTGGATTTTACAGGCTCTTGCAAAGACAGTAAAGAGGGACAAAACAGCTGCACATTACAAATTTCAGGATGACCCATATTTGATTCCATTAACAGTTGTGGGAAAGCGACAGTTTGCCCTATCTAAAGAAGCTGGGCGTAAAGCAGCCAAATGGATACGTCAAGAGCATGCAGAATTCTTTCAGCATAAACTTGCAGATCCATTTATTGAGGTATTATAGTTCAGCGATCTTTTTTTTTTAATTCTGTGGACCACTGGGGATGGGACTAATCGCAGTCGCTTAAAAAAAAAGCTTAATAATTGAAAAAAAGGTACCGTTAAGTAATTAACGATTTTGTTAGACAAAATCACAGGTCGTAAAAAGGGTATAACTTGGGCTCCACTAGGTGGTCAAATTATAGTTATGTCATTTTCTTAGAGCAAATATTGGTGTAAATAACCCATGTAAACAGACAAAGTTTGTTTTTGTTGAAAGTTAAATTCATAATTAGACAAGGTCTATGGGAATGTTTTTAATGGATTGGGCAAATTTGGTAAAGACCAAAATCGCCCAAAAAATTGGATTATTATTTGAAAAATGAGAACTTTCTTAAAATCTCGAGATTTTTTAGGGAGAGGCTGAGCCTGAAGGTTCATCCCTCTACGCACGTGCCTAATCATAATGGTCGACTAAAGCCCATGTACAAAATTGGTCTTAAATGGAACCTTCCTTTAATAGAATCCCGCCCAAATTAAAATCACAATACATTTTGTTTTGTTCATGGAACTACTGCCCTTTAAGCTTGTGATATTCACGTAGTATGTTTATATTAATACAGAGTGAATAAATATAAACTTTTCATTGTGGTGGAATATATCATAATATAATTGTTTTCATGTCTAGTTATATTGGAAAGAAAGAAAAAATGAATCTTAAAATAGTCGCATTACATTTAAATATAATCAGTTCTTAAGGGAAAACAGAAAAACAGAGTAAATAGGGAACAATGAAAGTAAATTTAACATCAAATTATTTATCTCCCAGGATCAATTTCTAATTACGCAGGGAGTTATTTTTACAAAAGATTTTTAAAGACCAGATTACCTAATCATGATAAATAAGATAAATCTAAGATTTTAAATTAAAGAACAGCAGGATGTGGGCAATGATAGTGAAAAAATGGCACACATTTTGAACCAATATTCAAGTTCCGACCTCAGTGCTCTTGCTTTTTTTAAAATCATTTTTTTGCAACTATTATACGCCCTATTGCGTTGTCGTCATTTTGACTCTTGATTTTAGTGCTTGACTTTTTCTTTCTATCATATTAGGTTGAATTTGAAAAAATATTTGCTACTTTGGATTTTTGTTGTTGCTGTTTTTCTAGATCCTTGCGCAATTTAGTTCGTTTTTTCTATATTGACAATCTCATGCAAGGTATCCAGTGTATCCAATATTCATTGGGGGGGGGGGGTATAAAAGAAAATTTGTAAAAACGCATCAAAAACTTGTTTATATGCACTTTTGTTAAGTTTTTACAAGTCGGATAAAATTTTGAGGGGGGGGGGTTCAAATCCGCTAGCTCTCCTCCCCTCCCTTGGATGCGACCTTGTGCTCATGTAAGCTTAAAGCTATTGTAGCGAATGCACATATTTTATTTTATTACTCTGTATTTCGAACCTTGGATTTTTCTTATTCCGACATTTGTTTACCTTAACATGCATAATCTGCTTAAAGACTTTTAAGCAGTTTTCAGCTTATGCTTTTTTATTTTTTGTTTATTTGTTGGAATTTTATTTGTTTATTTTTGGTATAAACTTACCTTTTTGTGCTAAATTTAGAGCAAATGCCCAGCAGTGTTAAATTGCTTTACGACGATTTTTATAGTTGTGTTCACTTTTTTATGATTTTTGATGTAGGCCTTCGCTCCAGCCCCTAAGTATGATGAAAATAGCGAAGTTTCAAATGAGATTCTTAGAAAAGTTATTGAGAGACAGGAGGTATCAAATGCAATTGTTGTGTTTGAGCTGATGAAGACTAAGAATATAGGTAAGTGTCGATTCACCTATTTTAGGATTGACTTAGGCAAGTCTCATAACCAAGTGATGAGATGAAATTGAGATATATAGGATTGATCAATAAGTATCCTTTTTAGAAGCCAAATTGACCAAGCGCACTTATTACATTTGTGTGGAGTTAGTTTCAAAACAACGGTAAAAATTACGGGAAAACCCACAAATAATCATCAAAGGTTTAAATTTATAGAGAGGGGGATACCAATTCCCCCTTCCCCTGTGTATGTGGCAGTTGTTTATGGTCGCTTACGGTCTTCCCTGGATTGTTATTCCTTGCGTAAAGTCTTTGCTTCCAGTAAGAAAAAGCGAATGTTGGCTCTGTATGTGTACTTAAAATTTGTATAATATATGCTAACAACTGGCCCAGTGTCCGTTTTCGACGAGAGGCAGAAAGGTAGGTGGCAGTCCCAACCTATCATCACAACCGTAACTGTTGCACAATATTCTAAGATTTGTACAAGATGCTCAAGTAAACAGTTATTTGCTCTGCTTTGGATATATACTTTTTTAAATAATTATCAACGAATGGGTCATTGTTTAAACCAAGTTTATTCGCAAGAAAAATCACATTTGAAAATTTTTATTGTTTATTGATTTGATATTTATTGAAATTACTATTGACACTTTGCTGATATTATTCTCAATCAAATATGCGTCATGCGTCACACTTCAGGTATAACCACAAGGCCACTATGACCATTTTGTCTGTTTTTTTTTATTATTATTACAAATAAATAAAAGTTTTTTTTCTGTCATACATATAATTTCTGTCGTTTTCACTATAATCTCTAATGCCAGAAATACATTTTCCAAGCGGTTTGATCCCGTCATCGCAAACAGATGAAGATTCCGCCAGTAGCCAATCGCCTACGAATACCACCACTCCACAGTTGTCTACGAACCGTTCAGCTTCTAAATAATCTTTGAATAATCCAAGGAGACGAATATATTCGGGTGACAAATCTCGGCTGTAAGGAGGTTGTACACCTGCTATGCAACTTGTTGCCTTAAATTTTTCGTGTGTCATAGCGGCAGTGTTGAGCCTTTCCCTGTAATTAATTAAAACAACTTTTTCACAAAATATGTTTTTCAAAGAAAAGTAAAGAACTCCATTGAACAAAAATGATCAAAAATAAAATCGAATAATCTACCAAGCGTGAAACTACCGCAAATCAGCATCGATAAATAAATGAAACCCAAAACGAACAGAAATTATAATAAATAAGGGGTATCATCCTCAAATACCTAATTTCCAGAACTTTCTGCAACGTTGAACGAAATGGCCATCTGAAAATTTTTATTGGATGTGCTTGGGGGAATGGTGGGCGTGAGAGGGGGGTTAGTTAACCTCCAATCACTTTCAACTATTACGAAGGGCAATAGCCCTCTCAATTTCCAATTGAATGAACCCCTTTTGAAGTTTTTACGACAAATCTATCTATAAACACCTTATATGCCCCCAGGGCATAACTTACAACCTTTATCCTGGGGGTTCTCGGGGATTTGTCATCCTAGATTACATAATGTCCAGAACTTTCAACTACGTTGAACAAAATGGCTATCTCTAAAATTTGATTGAATGTGTTTGGGGAAATGGTGGGCGTAAGAGGGGGGTTAATTACTCTCCACTCACTTTCGACTATTAAAAAGGGCAATTTCAATTTCCAATCAAATGAGCCGTGTGTCAAATTTCTGCAACAACTTTCTATATAAACCTTATATGCCTCCAGGGCATAACTTACAACCCTTGCACTGAGGGCTCTGATAAGGTTATAATCCTAAAAGACCTAATTACCAGAACTTTCAACTACGTTGAACAAAATGGATATCTTAAAATTTTGAATGGATGTGTTTGGGAAAATGGTGGGCGTGAGAGGGGCGTTAGTCGCTATCCAATCACTTTCAACTATTAAAAAAGGCACTAGCCCTTTCAATTTCCAATTGAATGAGCCCTTTTGAAGTTTCTACGACAACGCTTTCAATAAAAACTATATGCCCCCAGGGCATAACTTACGACCCTTGCCCTGAGGGCTGTGGGGGAGGGGTTGTCATCCTTAAAGACCTAATTTCCAAAACTTTCAACTACGTTGAATAAATTGGCTATCTAAAAATTTTGACTGGATGTGTTTGGGGAAAAGGTGGGCGTGAGAGGGGGGTGAGTTGCCCTCAAATCACTTTCGACTATTAAAAAGGGCACTAGCCCTTTAAATTTCCATTTGAATGAGCCCTTCTTCAAGTTTCTACGACAAAGATTTCAAGAAAAACTTATATACCCCCAGGGTATAACTTATAACCCTTGCCCTGAAGACTCTGGGGGGAGTGTCCTGCTCGAAGGTATAATTTCCTGAACTTTGAACGTCTTGGGACAAATTGGCTATCTAGAAATTTTGATTGGATATGTTTGGGGAAATGGTGGACGTGGAAGGGGTGTTTTTTGCCCTCGAGTCAGTTTCGACTACTACAAAGGGTATGATCCTTTCAGTATTCAATCGAACGAATCTCGCTTTAAGTTTTCAACAAGCTGTGTTATATGGGATCCTCGTATACTTAATGGGCATTGCTTACAACCCTTGCCTTGAAGGCTATAGGGGGGTTGTCATCCTCAAAGACCTAATTTTCAGAACTTAAAACTGCGTTGAATAAAATGGCTATCTCAAAACTTTGATTGGATGTGGTTTGGGAAAAGATGGGCGTGAAAGGAGGGGGGCTAGTTGCCCTCCAATCACTTTCGACTATTAAAAGTAGGATCAACTATTTGAATTTCCAATTGAATGAGCGTTTTTTAAAGTTTCTATGACAACAATTTTTATAAAAGCCTTATTTATCCCCAGGGCATAAGTTACAACCTTCGCCCAGAGGACTATGGTAAACTTTCCACCTCAAAAACATAGATTTAATCCGGAAGTCAATTATACTGAACAAAATGAATATTCCCAAAATTTGATTGGATGTGTTTCGGGAAATGGTATGCGTGGAAGGGGTGTTAGTTGCCTTCCAATCACTTTCGACTATTAAAAAAGGCACAAGCCACTCCAATTTTCAATTGAATGAGCCCTTTTCGAAGCTTCTACGACAACTTCTTCGATACGAAGTGCCCTGCTCTAAAGGAAAAAAAATAATGAATAATACATTGTGCCAACATCGTTCTTATATGGCCCCAGGGCAGAACTTAAAACCCTTGCCCTGAGGGTTGTGGGGGAGTTTCCTCCTCAAAAACATTTTTTCTATCTGGAAATCAACTACGCTGAACAAAATGGCTATCTCAAAATTTTGATTGGATGTGTTTGGGGGAATCAAGGGCGTGGGGGGGGGGGTAGTTGCCCTCCAATCACATTCGACTATTAAAAAGGGCAATATCCATTCCAATTTTCAATCGAATAAGCCCTTTTCGAAGTTTCTACGACATATACTTCGATACGAAGTGCTCTGGTATGGAAAAACCAAAAAAATAAAATAATAATACTTCGTGCCAACATCGTTCTTTACTTAGGCAGCGCTATTGCGCTGCCTATGATAATAAGGCATAGCTGTTTGCATTGATCGGCATTGTCTTTCGTAGCGGACAATATATCTAACACATCTCAATAGTGTACTGTGAAATATTATATTGACCGTATGACGATCATGCATAAAAATCAGTGTGCAAAACGTCGTCTGATCTTGAAAACTGCGTAGTACCCTCCCATCTGATCACCCGGTCCTGGATTTCTAGTTTTAGACTCATTCACAGAGCTAAATGAACTCCTTGTTTCTGGTAAATATGTGTGGTTTCGACTGTATTTCATCCTCAAACTGTGTTCTTAGTGTCAGCAGAATTTTGGGTGGTTTTACGTTCTTGCAAGCAAAAATTTTTCTCGAGGTTCAGTGTGAAAATCCTTTGCAGTCTTAGTTACAGGATTAAAGTAACTTGGAAGATCAGTCATGGTCTGGGACCTCAAGCTTGGTCAGTCATACCCATATTCCTTCCATGTGTTCTGAACTTGTCGATGTATAGCAAAAAGGCTGCAAGGCTTCTGACTCTACTAATTTCAGGGAACGCAACTTTTCTAAATTTGAAAATGTGGGCTTCAAGTCAAAGCTTAGAACTAATTGGAGAGAATTCTCATCAATGCAGAATTATCGATAAGCTGTATATACGATGTTAAATTTTTTTTTTAACCAGTCTGTCATTGATTCATTCTGGAAAAAAAGTCAAATTGCTTGCTTGCATCACACTAAATACATGTTTTGAAAGTTGACGTGTCGACTTCGATGATAACGATAGCATAAAGGAATATAACTAAAGTTATTTTTTGCCTGAGAAAGTAAGACAGATGAATCCGTTCGAATCTTTTGCTCTGAATTTGAAAGTGCAATCAGAAATGCCATCAATAATCAATATCCATGTTTTGTGTACTAATGTTTTTGTTTAATTTTTGGCGAAGGTATTTTTTCTAAAATCACTCTTAACAGTTTAAGAATATATAGTAATGCAAGTATGTATGCCTGATTCGAAAACTTAATTATTTTGTCTTAGATTTTATGCAATAGTGATTTTATTTTTTTACTTTGAAAAAAAAAACAAAAAAAAACGCATAACTGTGGATGCCAGATAACTCTAATTGCATTTTAGATTTAGTTTTCCAGATGGAATATGCCATTGTTTGGGGTTTAACGCGTTCGACTAACAGGTCATATGCGTTAAATATTCCATTTTCCAAATTCAAAACAGAAATATGCTAAAATTTACTAAAAATAACCTTGAATATGTTGAGGAATTTTCATTTTTAATTGGCGGCTACATGCAATTCTCAAAGAAATTGACTAATTGAAAAGCGGTAATAATTTACAAATTGCCTACGGTGTTTACGTGATGATTTGTAATGTATTTAAACGATATTCAAAATTTAGCATAAAAATAAAATAAATCACTTGGCAAAACAATGAGCACTGCAACAGATTTGACTACGTTTATTAGTTTATCATACAAAACTGCAGTAAAAACAAGTTTCTAAGCAATGAAAAGTCATCTTTTTGAAAAATTCAATTCTCACGTTTCATGGAGACAAACTAAAAAAAAATTGTGGGGAAACTAAAAATTTTGAGAAAATTTCAGTTGTATATTCAACTTCAACGTAAATAGTTCAATGCAGAATTAAACATTCTTCAGCTAAAACCATGTGTGATGCAATCAAATCTCCGAGTCTTGAAAATCCAAATGCATCAATGGAAAATAAGGCGGGTCCCAAAACATCTCAAGAATCCCTGAAAGTCTCTTATTAAATTTTAGAAAAAGTTCGAGCTAAGGTCTGCTAAGGGCTTAGCTTGAATAAGTCTCCTGCTAAGGGATAGATTCCTCAAAGAGGAAGTAAAGACCACGAAAATTATCTTAAAAATTCATGTTACCTGCTTACTTATCCATCCTCATGGAACGTCGTGGGACCTCTTTTTTGTGGTAGGGTATTAACCAGGGTTGCGTACACTGATTGGCCGTGTCCTGTTCGTGGCAATTGTACAATGAAAGGTCACTTATGCTCAGCCAGAACTAGATCCTTTCAACCATTCCGTTTGCACGAGCCGTTACCGAAGTTTGAAAGGATTCCCTAAGAAAAAATTATTGGAATTTGAACTTCATGGATGGAGTAAAGAATTAAGCTTCGATTAGACTGCTGCGTAGGAGGTGCAGATACCCCCCCCCCACCACCTTGTATTTTCCCGAAATGCATCTGATAGAAATTTTGAGATGATCATTTGTTGTCGCAGAAAGTGCGAAAAGGTTCATTTGATTGGAAATTGAAAGGGCTAGTGCCCTTTTTGTAATAGTCAAAAGTGGTTGGAGGGCAAAAAGCTCCCCCCCCCATGTCCATCAATTCTCAAAACACATCTAATCAAACTTTTGAGATAGCCATTCTGTTCAGCGTAGTTGAAAGGTTTGGAAATTATGTCTTTGAGGAACCCCACCACAGCCCTCAGCACAAGGGCTGTTAGAAATGCCCAGAGGGTATATAAGATTTTTGTGGAAAGAGTGGTCTCATAAGCCCCAGAGGTGCTCATTGGATTGGAAATCAGATGTTCTAGTACCCCTTTAAGGGTCAAAGTGATAAGGGTTGTAAGTTAAGCCCCAGGGGCATATAAGGTTCTAATGGAAGGGGTGGTCGTGGAATTTTAGAAGAGGCTCATTTGATTGGACATGTATAGTTCTAGTTCCCTTCTAAGAGTCAAACATGATAGAGAGCAACTAGGCCCCCCTCCCTGAGATCATCTTTTCCCAAAACGTATTCAATTGAAATTGTGAGATAGCCACATTGTTATCAATAGTCCAAAAAACATATAACAATGTCTCTAGGGTGGACAAAATCCCCCAGAGCCCGTGGTCAAGGTTCGTAAGTTATGCCCCGGGGCATATAATGTTCTAATTGAACGGTTGGTCGCATAAGCTTTGGATAGGAAGGAACTCATTTGATTGGAAGTCGGAAGTTTTAGCGCCCTTTTTAAGAATCAAAAGTGAATGAAGGGCAATCAGGTGAGCCTTTCAGAGAATGTTGAGAGCAGTGTTGAACTAAATCGAAACACATTATGTGTATAAGGATTGTCAAAAGGGTGTAACATAGGAATAACTCAGTATATTAATTTGGAAAATTCAGGAAATACTTGTAAGGCTAAGAGCATTAAGGTGAAAATTTCAAGAGGTGTATGAACATACAGGTTATTAAAAGGAAATATCAGCAGTGTCATAGCAGTGTTTAATCATAATTCGAGTCAAACTGAAAATGAGCAAAAATTAACAAGAGTAGGGCTGATAAGCCCCGTGCCTTCTAAAGATCAGAACATAATTTGCGCTTTACTGAAATCAAAATACGTTTTAAATGTTTTCACTTTTTTATACTTTAATAAATAAAAAATTTTCAAAAATTTTAAGGAATAAATATCCGTTCGTCAATTAAACTGACAATCCACGGTCATTTGTGTTTTTTTTTCAATAAAGTGCAGTTTATAATCTGGTCTTGAAAAGGAATGGGGGTTATCAGCCCTACTCATGTTAATTTTTGCTCGTTTTGAGTTTGACTCGGTTATTTATTGTAATTTCTGTTCGTTTTTAGTTTTATTTATTTATTGATAGTGTTTTCTGGTAGTTCTACGCTTGGAAAATTATTTGAGTTTTTTTTGCTCATTTTTGGCTTAATGGAACTCTACTTTTTTTTGAAAAACTTGTTTTGTGGAATTTTTTTTAATTAATAACGCAAAAATACTGATTTTTGAGATCAATATTGTTGTTGGATCAAAATTTCTTTAGGCAAGATTATTATTTTTACTTCGCAATATTTTAGTTTTGCCGTTCTTTTTTAGTAGTACACCCCCGCAAGCTTAGCTATTGGTCTACTGCTGATTGATATTTTTTTACATTTAATTTATAATAAATTATAGTACTACTATAACTAAAAAGAAGTAGATTATTTTTCCCGGTGGAAGTTTTAGAAAAGTCCAGAATGTTTACAAAACACAAATCGAAATGTGAAATCCATCTTTTTAAAAGGAATTCACAAAGCCAGGATCGGATAGTGGACAATGTCTTTGAGCTCTTGCGCTTAATGCTTTTTCTTAATTAAATTAAAAAACAAGTTTTTTTAAACTGAAAGTAAGGAGCGACATTAAAACTTAAAACGAACAGAAATTATTCCGATATATGAAAGGGCTGTCCCCTCCTCAACTCCTCGCTCTTTACGCTAAAGTTTGACTCTGTCTCACAACTTTATTTTTAAAACAATAAAAAACTTTAGCGTAAAGAGTGAGACGTTGAGGAGGGGACAGCCCCTTTCATATATGGAATAATTTCTTTTCGTTTTAAGTTTTAATATCACTCCTTAAAGTTGTTTTTTTTATTTAATTTTGAACGTTTTTGAATTAATGCAGCTTTGATTTTGGCTCACCGCACATGAATAATTAAAAAGAAATTGGCATATTAATTTTACTTATGTTTTGGCTAAATGGCTTTCTCGAAATTTTGTTCTGACGTAACTTACGTATCGAACTTCTGTATTCGTATATTTTTATTACGTATATTAGGGAGTTTGCCCCCTAGTCAATACCTCGCTCTTTACGCTAAAATTTTGTTCTAATTCTTTAAGAATGACCCCTTTATCACAAAGGCTGTTAGTTAGAATAAATAGCTCTGATGAAAGTACAAAAAAAACTTTAACGTAAAGAGCGAGTTAATAACTAGGGGGCGAACCCCCTTATATACGTAATGATTTCTGTTCGTTTTAAGTTTTGATGTTGCTCCTTACTTTCAGTTGAAAGAATTGTTGTTTTATTTTATTTAATTTCTGATCTTTTTTTTGAATAATGCTGGGAAATCCGGCGTCCCCTTTATAGAAATGTCCCTTCCCCCTTGAAAACATCCTCCATGGAAAGATCTTCCCACGTAAAACCCGGGCCACCCCCAACTACCAGAAAAAATCCCCCTGGAAACTTCTGTATACTTCCCAATAGCCAATACCATATGTAAACATTGGGAAAAGTTCATAACTTGCAGACCTTCCAACGGGGACTGTGGGGGATTAAGGTCATCCTCAAAGACATAGTTATTGTATTTTTCGGCCATGCGGAACAAAATCTCTATCTCAAAATTTTGATCGGGTGACTTTGGGGAAAAAATGGGAGTGGGAGGGGGCCTAGTTGCCCTCCATTTTTTTGGTCACTTAAAAAGGGAACTATAATTTTTAATTTCCGTTCGAATGAGCCCTCCCGTGATATTCTAGGACCAAGGAAAAAAAAGATGTCGATACGATCACCCTTGAAAAAAATAAAAATAAAAAATAAATAAACACTCATCCGTGATCTTTCTTCTGGAAAAAAAAAAAAAATTCCACATTTTTGCAGATAGGAGATTGAAACTTCTATAGTAAGGTTCTTTGATACGCTTAATCTGATGGTGGTATTTTCAATAAAGTTTTATGAATTTTAGGGGCTGTTTCCCCCTTTTTTCGAAAATAAGGCAAATTTTCTCAGGCGCGTAACTTTTGATGGGTAAAACTAAACTTAATAAAACTTATATATTTGAAATCAGCATAAAAATCTGATTCTTTTGATGTATCTATTGGCATCAAAATTCCGTTTTTTGAGTTTCGTCTGTATTTTTCCGGGTCGCTCCTTACTTACAGTTCGTTACCACGAACTGTTTGATCAAAAGTTATTGAGCCAAAAAGATCAGTATTTTTTCTACACGGAAAGAGTTTTTGGTGTCAGCCGCTTCATTTGAAGACATGTTGACTTGGAGGAAAGGAAATAAAACAAAAGTAAACAATCTATCAATAAGTGACAAAAAGGAAACAACAAAAAATCTTGGGTACTTGAGCTCAATATTCTTGTTTGAGAAAAATATATTTAGAAAAACAAGATTAGTTCTTTCTCGTGATATATATATATATATATATATATATATATATATATATATATATATATATATATATATATATATATATATATATTAAATGTTGCATTTTGAAAACGATTAAAACTTTGAGTTCTTGAGCTCGATATTCTTGTTATATGGAAATCTATAAGAAAAGGTAAATTTGATTTTTAGCATTGGAATGTTTAGAAAAATTCTAAGATACCTGAGACGCAAGTAAACTTTTTTTTACACCAAATGCTGCATTTTACAAGAATTTCTGCAGGTCTGGGAAGTACCTAGCATAAAAGAAAATATGTGAGAATATTAAAAATCCTGTGGTAGCGTAGTGCAAGAATCTATGATTGGCAGAAAAGAAAACCCAGGGATTGATCCTAGTTTTCATGAGGCTGGGAAATAGACTTGCTGCCTGTCCCTGTAAAATAAGACATGGCAACTTAAACTTCGACAATTGTCGACGCCCTATGCACCATTAATGGCTCTGGAGGATCTTAATGATGTTTTATGCTATGCATATTTACAACCAAATAGAATATTAGAAAAATGAATGGATCAATTGATCCATTATGCTTATTTTTTTTTTTTTTTTTATCAAAAATATAATATAATATTTAAAAGATAGTAAATTATTATATAATGGATTTTTTAAATTCTTCTTCTTTTCTTTCTTTTATCCAGCGGTCTTTGGTCCTCCTTTCTGCGCTTCCTCTTCTTTTTGTGTTCTCAATAATAAGTGGTGATACATCACGTAATGGATAGAATCAAACCGGTTTTTGTTCGATTCTATCTGTTTTCATACTCCTGAAAGAAAAAAAAAAAATCAATCCTGTTTCTTTCTTCTTTTTTTATCTAAGACTCTTTGCTTGTTTGTAATCTAGTTTGTCCCTATTTGTCTATTATTACTTCACTTTCCTACCTTTATCTTACCTCTTACTCGACGTTCCATAGCTTTCCACTTTTAAAATTCCTCACATACATATTTTTTTCTCTCCTAGTACATTTTATCTACCTTTCTCCTAAAAACCTTTTTTTTCATTCATACGATTCTCCATCCATTAATTTACCATACAACAATTTCAAAATTCTCATTCTAGCTACCCACGGCGGCAAGCTACCCACAATGCATATACGTTTTTGTACTTTAAAATACATTCACCTTTCTTATAACACTTTAAAACACTTTTCACTATATTTAAATAAATAAAAGATAAAAATAAAATATATAACACCATTTTTTTTTAATACATCACATTTCAACACAGTCTACTCTCGCTGGGCCTTGCGTTGTTAGGTAGCTACAATAATCCTCAAAACAATTCCTAAAAGTCAAATACGTCACAATCTAGATGACTCATACTTCTCTCAAAATATAAAATAAATTCCACTAGTTTAAAATAAATTCCAAATAAAAATTAAAAAAATGACCAAATCTAAAATCTATTATCTAAAAATTCCTAAAATCCTATACTATAAATATTCAATTAGATTTAAATTTTACCTAATAAACAAACTTAAAAATACTGAACAAATCCTGAAGCTAACTATTATAATCTGAAAATTCTGATTAAACTCTAAAATCAAACACTTCATTAAAAGTCCGAAATTTTTAACTTAAACTTTGCTCTTATTTCATATACCAAAATTTAGAACTCCAGTTTCTAATCTTCTATCTAGATCCTTACCATAAAATGAAAAAACAAAAAACATACAAATTTAGAACCTTAAACCCTTAAACCCTATAATTTTTTCTCAACTCTCCTTTTATTACTATTATTATTTTTTCCCTTTTTTTAACAACACATCCTTGCCCACCAAGACACAAAAACTATTCCCTTCTACTTCAGACCAAATATGGCCTCAGTTTTCTTAAAGTTCATAATCCTTATCCTTTTTCATTCTATTTCCACACGATTGTTCACATCATAGTCTTTCTTCTGCTTTTCTTTTCACTTCCACGTGCAATAACAAAAAAGCGATACTATGTACACTATTGTCCTGGTATAGGCCTCATCATTTACTTTTAGGTACACAGCTTTCTCTAAATTAGCCTCATCTTTTTTACCTGTAACACTTGCCAATAAATTCCTCAGTCCTCCTACATTTGTTTCTTGTTTTTCGTATTCTAACATTACGTGCTATTGCGTTTCTAGTTTTTTCTCGCATAGCTTACAATTTCTATTGCTACCACTCATATTCATCTTTACTTTCGACTCTTCTGTGGGTAACAAATTATGCATAAAGAAAAAGATATGTTCTTTAACTTTTGGCGGCAGCAGGTAACTTTCTAGTAGTATGAAACTTTTGTCCACCTCTTCTTCACTATAACTATCTTTTTCAATTAATTTCAATAGGGGAAATTGTTTCTTTTTTTCATACTATCCCTCAGGTTATACTTTGTCAATTTTCTGGCTTATCTCAAGCGACATATCTTTTTTTTCTGTTTCGTAAATTTCTTTGAATGCTTGATTATATTTTGGAGGATATTTCTTTTTTTCTTTTCCATGTTTCATACCAAGCACTTGTTGGTGATTCTTTTTCCTCATTTCTTGTTCCAACGTTGAGATAATGAAAAGTTCTTTCTCCTTACATTCTAAATTCATGATATGAGGGCCTTGGTAATTTCTATATATGACTTTATTGTCTGTTTTCAATTTAGGTAGACAATTTCCGTTCCATTTGTACTGGTAATTTGCACTCACAATTTGCTTTTTATCTGTCTTTTTGGATTGTGAAACAAAGGACAGATACCATAAAACTGGGCAAGCATAAGTATTCACATACTGGGCTCCCTGTTGAACTGTCATACCTCTTCCATATCCTTGTCTAAGAGCATTCTGAATTTCAATATTGTATTTGTCCCATTTTTACTTTCTGTTCAGCTTCAACTTCTTTGAAAAGAAATACCCAATATTTTAATTTTTTCCTTTCTCAAGATCCCCTCATACACTTCGTCTACTTCATCTCCCAGTGATAGCATTTCACACTTATTTCTAGTGAGCTGTAGCTTGAAGATGTCACACTATTCAGCTATGTACTGAACTGCCACTTTGAAATCATCTTCAGCTTCTGTGTACGTTGTCAGATCATATACAAAACTGTTCAACTTCATTGCTACATTTTCTATTATAATGCCATTTATCTCCTTTTCTAAATATTTAAGTAACGGATCAAAATATATGTCAAACAGTAAAAGGCTCAGCGGGCATCCTTGGCGCACTCCAGTTTCTGCTTCAAATACTCCTGTAACATCACTATTCACACAAATTACCTGTTCTATTTTTTCAATTATCCTATTGATCCATTTTATGAATGTCTCGTGGAAACCGTAGTAATTCATGATCCATACTACATTTTTTTTTTTTATCAAAGGCCTTTTTAATATCATAACTCGTTATCCTGTACTTAATTTCTTTTTTACCTTTCGACTTCCTGCTTGTATTATTACGTCTCTTATATTAGCCAACATATCTGCTTTTTTGCGGTTTTCTAGTCCTCCTCTTTGGTTTACACTTAGTATGGATGGTAGCACCTTTTTTAGACGGTTTGCTAATACTTTAGACATAATTCTGTAATCGCAATCTGTGATATTAACTGGCCTCCAGTTGTTGAGGTCTTCAGGGCTACCTTTTTTTGGTATTAATTTCATCATCCCTAAACACTGTATCTTTATATCATCGTTATTTAGTAATTCATTAAAAATATCTGCCAGATGTTCGGTGATTTCTTCAACATGTGTCTTATAAAATTTGTAGTGTATTCCATCAAGTCCTGGTGTTTTATTGTTTTCCGTTTCCATAATAGCTTTTTTCATTTCTTCTTTTGTTATTTTTGCCGTTAGTATATTATTTTCTTCCTCTGTCACTGCATTATGTTCAGTGTTTTAAAAAAATTTGTCAACTCTTTCTTTTTCTTCTTTTGTATCTCCTAGAAATACATTCTTGAAGAAGGATTTCACTACTTCCTTGATATCTTCCATTTTCTCAGTTGTTTCCCCATTTTTCCTTTTAACTCCTTTAAGATTAGTTTCTTTTGCTTAATTTTTCTCCTTGCCAATAAGTATTATTGTTAGTTGTTCATCCCTTATCTGGTCCTCGCACTTCGCCCTTATCATATAGGCTTATGCCTTTTTTACTTCTATTTCTCTTATTTCGACTAGAGTCCGAAATATTCCTTATTTGAATTTCTCCCTTCATTTGTCTCTCTTTTTAGTTTATAATCTATTCTATAAACATATTTCAGATAATCATCATTAGTTTTTGATAATTCTAGTGAAATTGCCTTTACCTCTTGCTTAATTCTGGACTTCATCGTCTGTTTCCAGTATTCGGGTAATAGCTTGGGATGCATTTCCTTCATCATTTTCAATGGCTTCCCTATCTTTGTCTTACATTCATCACTTCTTAAGACTGCAGTATTCATTTTCCATGTAGATTACTGTTTTTTTCCTTGTATTTTTTACTTTTTGTTTGACACTAACACTGCATTGTGGTCAGTGAAAGACACTATCTTGTGTTTTATGTTTACCATTCTTTGTAACAGTACTTTTGATGCATAAACTCTGTCCAGTCCTTCTCTGACTACATGTTTTCCTACCCAGTTTCTTGTAAAGATGTTTATTTTCTTAAATTCATCCCAGACATCTGCTAGTTCCAGTTCATTTATTAATTCAACCAATACTCTGCAAATATTATCTTCTCGGGCTATGGCATCCTTCTTACTTGTTACACAGTTCAAATCTCCAAGTAATATTAATTCATCAGTATTTTTGGGAATAAATGCTGCAATATTTTGCGGGAAGAATTTCTGTCTGTTTTTTGTATTTTGGGATCCGGATGGCGCATAACATTGATATACGTTTTTCTATTTATCACGCAACTGATAATTCTTCCTTCTTTGTCGATTCTGACATTTTGTGGCTCAAAATGACGTTTATATACCATTGCTACACTACCGCCACCAATACAAGTGTTTGTTAAGTATTTGTATTCGGGTTCTACACTTTTTAAATTATCAGTATCACTTTCATGTACTTATCTTCTCGGTTCTATACTGATTCTATACTTTCTGTCATCAGAAAGTTTCTTACAAACTGTTGCCTGTTTCTGTGTTTCAGTCCATTTACATTTAAACTTATAAGCTTTTTGGATCCAATTCTAATCTCACTTCATTCTCCTCTTCTTCACCAGTTTTGGCTTTCTTGTTTTCTTTTTCTGATCCACTAGATGATGTTGACGAATTCATTTCTACTTTTACCACGTTCACCTATGTATTATCCATGTACTCGTCCACCAACAGTACAAGTGTAATTCTATTCAGTATAGCTTCCATATTTTTGATGTGTTTCAACTTTCCATATTCTTTCTCTTTTTCTTCGTTTTTCTTAAACTATCTTTTTTTATTTCTATTCATCCGCCTTGTTTTGACTCCTGGTGTAGAATGGCTACGAGGTCGTATACCTGTGATCTCTTCTTCTGTTTCACTATCTTCGTCGCTTACCGTTGTGTTAGCTGTCTTCCTTTTAGTTTTTTTCCTTATTTCTTTCTTCGTAGCTTCTATGTTTTCTGTCTCAGTTTTCTGTTTCTTTTCTAGTTCTTCTCTCATTTTCTGCAATTCTTGCTCTATTTTTTGTTCAGTTTTTCTTTCATCATGGCTTAAGTATTTGTCCACCTCTTAATCTTTTCGCTTTACTTCTTTTATCGAGGATGGACATGACACATAATCATCCAATTGGACTATCTCCTGTTCTTTTCTTTATTTGTGACTAATTTTGATGGAAAAACAGAACAGTCCATCGTCATATGTCCTTCTTGGTTGCACCTGGCGGATGTTCTTATCTATCCATCGTATCATACTCATAATCGTAGTTCATCCACAAAAACAAAAGGTGGAATGTTCATAGTTATTTTTATTTTGCTGTAAATCTTGTTTTGACGTTTCCATATATTCACCTCCCTGCTAGACATCCCTTCTACTCTGTAGCACCGTACCGTAGCCCGTCAATGCCTTTTGCACTGTTGACCCTTCCATCTCAAAGGGTACTCCTTCGATTTTGACGTAGCTAGGTCTCTCCTCGCAGCTTTGATATTTTACTTCTCCACCCGTCGTTGCGAATGGGAGCATTCCGTTTCTTCTTTGCTCCAAAAACTTCTCAAGTTCTTCACAGTTTGTAAATTTAACAAAAATTGTTTTTTTTTAACTTCAAACCTGACGCATCTATGCTTATCAGATTTTTATTTTCGCAAACCCTACTGTTTCATCCATCTATGTATCTCAAGTTCAGTTGGCAGGTCGTCATCTGTAAATGCGGTGAAACTCATAAATGCAGTATTTTTTCGAGCATATTTCAACGTTTTCCCATCTTTTCCTATAATTCCTCGTATACTCATCTTTTTGTTTCTCCTTTCTCACAATACTTTAAACACGAGAAATTTAAACTAAGTAAGTAAAATAGCATACACATGCAAAAACAAAGCAAACAACAAAATAATATTAAACAACCACCAACACTAAAAAAAAAAAAAAAAAAAAAAAAAAAAAAAAAAAAAAAAAACAATTACCAAATTAAATATTTTACTTCAACACTCTCTGCACGCTATCTAGCGGTCCAGCAAATCTACGAAATCTACGAAATATTTTAATACTCTCTGCGCGCTACCTCGCGGTCCATGCAAATCTACGAAATCTACGAAATATTTTAATACTCTCTGAGCGCTACCTTGCGGTCCATGCAAATCTACGAAATATACACAATTTAGTGACGTTTCGTATTCACACTTAATACCTGCCTATCCTAAATAACTTATTTACCTTACTTATTCAAACTAAAACTATCCTAAATATCTTATTCTATTATCAAATAATGTTTCCTTTTACCCTCTACTTTTAAAACTAAACACAAACACTGAAAATATTTTATAATTTTTTCAATCTATATACTCTTATTTTCGCTATCAATTATTATGCTTATTTTAGGAGGGTGGCAATAAATCTAGATTTATGAAAAAAAAATGCCACGTAATACTTTTTGAATTGATACAGCAGAACTTTTACTTTTAGTTTCACATTTCAGATGTACATCCAGCTACAGAACAATCACTATTGGAGCTACTGTGTTTTCATAATTCCGAGGATCCTCTCGACATGGACGATGCTCAACAATTATGGTATTTTAAAGCACAATCCATCAGTGAAAAATCGAGGAATACCTGGCGGTAATTTTAAATAGGAACTTACTGTATTTATCATTTTGATATTTTTTGTACATGGTGACTTCAGCCGTTTTTTATTAAGGACAATTTTTGTAAGAAGAAGAACTTGGAATCTAAGCAAAAAGACAAAATATTATCTAAAATTAATTTTAAAATTCACAGCTGTGAAATATTTTTAATTTTTATTACAAAGCTTCCACTCGTGAAACTTCGTTGTTGAAGTCATTACAGGTATTAATAACTTTTGAAAATAGTACTCCTGAAAAAGAAGAGCCGATTTCCCAGTTTGCCAAAAATTTGAGAAGGCATCTAACAAAAGAATGCCAGACTGGGATAACATACCTAGAGATATTTCATAAAACTAATGCTATGCTATTTTGACGATAAAAATTGATCATGAATTTGAAAAGCAACGAGTTTTGATGAAATTACTTACGAAAGCAGGGGGAACAAACTCGGAAATGCGTGACAAAATAGACCCAAATCCCTTCCGTCTTCTGATAAGCAGTTCATCCTTCAGGTAGCTGATGAGGTTCAATGAGGGAAGAATATCAGCTGAATGACAGTGAGTGTTTGGGGTGCCCCTCTGATGTGCATGGTGATTTTGTTTTTGTGCTGGAAGTTGAATAAACTGTCAAGTCTAGCCGTTGCCACATGGTCAGAGATATTTTTGAGGTTACTGGAATCAACCAAAAAAAAAATGCATCTCATCTTAATGCAAGAGTTAAGCTTTTCACGTTTTTTGCGATGATCGGTCCCAAAACTTGTCTGTTGAACAAAAGGAAAAGCGTATATAAATTGTTCTAGAATAAACATTTATTTTGGAATTCAATAATGATAACAGAATACTTATGGATGACCTCAAAAACTCCGATAACCACCACCGAGAGGATTTCAGATCACAGGATTTAATCAACTGTTTTTCATTATCAAATTGAAATGTAATGGAAAACTAAATGAAGACCTTACACAACTTTTTGATTCGACACTGATTGACTGCTAATGCTTCACATTAATTTTACAGAGAATGGACAAATTGAAGCATACATGTTGAGGATTTCAGTCTGTAATTGATGATTGTACAAGCCTGATATTTTAGAACGTCAAGAGGCAGCAAAAACGATTTTTGTATATATTTTTTTCGAATAAGTTTTCTTTGAGCTAAGACAAATTTTATGTTCATACGGCAGATAAAGTGACTTAATAATACTTGGAGTTTCAGCTTGAGAAATAATTATCTTGATTTGAGAGGGTCTTAGTTTATGCAAAAGGATATTGCTGTTTTTTTTTTCTTAAATATGAATATACTTTTTTTTCACGTTTCATCTCTCTCTCTATATGTCTTTCCTAGGAAAATCATAAATACAAATAGAGTAGTTTTGGTGTTCAAAAGGTATTTAAATATGTCCTTTCCCCAAGAGGAAAGGACCTATAATATGCTTTGCTAAATTCATATCTATAATTAGTTTACCTTTGTGACCTAGACAGTTGTAAATCTCCAAGAGCTTGAGACATATCTATCTCAATACTTAAGAATAACATTACCGCTTTAAATGTCATTCAGAAGACTCTTCTCGACATTTTGCGACCATCGGTTAAATACCATCACACCCAAGGAAATAAAAAAAAGGCACAACAGTGCTACCCATGAAACGTGATTTTTCTAGGTAATTCTACTGGTGCTTTTTTTTATTCCAGCTCATCCTCATTTTGGAGGGGTTTTGAAATTTTTTTTTTTCGAAACTTTGGAATATTTATTCTTGTAATGTCAAAGTACCGTTTAGTTGTATCTAGATAACATTTACTATTTATGAATTACTGTGATTTGCGAAAATTTTCTCTGGAAATAGCTCTTTTAAACACTCCTTTTTAAAATTTCAGTTGCTATAGGCTTTGCTTTGCCTTTTATTTGGTAATTTTGTAACCATAAAAAAAAGAAAGTTTTCAGTTCTGATCTGGAACAGAATATTTGGCCGCTCGAAGCCATTATTTTTTGTTGGCTAACGTGAAATCTGGCATCCACCTGGTTCAAATCCGACTCCTATCAGAACTTAGCTTGACGTCAGTTTAAAAACCGTAGCCGCCCTGACATTTTGCTTTTTACCATTCGGTTTTTATTTTACAGGACAGATCACATAATAGCTCAATTTGATCAGCTGAGTTGGTTATATGCATGCATATTTTTTCTTTTACAGGGATAGTGGATATGCTGAAAAACTGTTTCATTCAATGAAGAATAAAACGCCCGAAGCTTATTGTGCAATGATTCAGGGCATGTCTTCTTACGGTCAAGTATGAGTATTCTCTTTCTTTGAAGTTTTCTTTTCACCGTTTTGTAAAAAAAAAAAAAAAAAAAAAAAAAAAAAAAAAAAAAAAAAAAAAAAAAAAAATAGGGGAGCCCAACAAGGTTATGGCTCTGTTTTTTTTCGTTCCTGACTATTGTTTTGTTCTTTTTGCAAACCTCACTAAAAGACTAGCGGCAAATCAGTTGTTTAATTGTACCTGGCACCACGAATTTTGGAATAAAAAAAAAAAAAAAAAAAAAAAAACTATTTTAAGATTTAACTCAGATGTAAGGTATTAACCTTGCATAAATATGTAGTAGTGCGTTAGCTACTTTCTGTCTGGACCTTACTATTGTCTTTCAGGGGTCATCGGTAAAAGTATAAAAAAGAATCTATTATGTTTTAGTCTTTTATACTCTTTGTTTGTTTTTTTATTTCACTTCATCTTTTGTTATTTAGGTAACACAAATTCTGTTACCCTCATGAAAGGGGGCTTTTAAATAGGTCAGATAAGAAACAGGCATAAAATATTTAAAATATACCTTCTGTGTAAATGGAAAAGAACAATCAAATACGTGACAATGGAAAAACAATGTGGAGCTAAAATAAAAAAATTAGAAGAAAAGAAAGATGAGAGATTAAAAGAAATTACATAGAATTGAATTGAGTTAGAATTGAATAGAGTAGAATTGAGTTGCATAGAATAGAATTGAGTTGCGTCTATCTAATACAGACCACAACTTAGTTATGCTCTGAAACGCAATTCTGTTATATTGTGGATTAAGTCTACATTATTTTTCACTTTCACTTTTTCTGTTTCATACTATTATTACTTTTTTTCTCACTTTGAATAAGAGCCTTTTGCTTTTACATTAGAATTATTGTCATCTTTGTCTAGTAGTTTGCTTTGACAAATCTATCCGTTGACGTGCTGCGGTTTCCTTTTTGTATTTGACATTGAAATAAATTATTGTACTGCTTCGCTACAAGCTGCTTCATCATTATATACTATTTTTGTCGTTTCAGGGGAACCGGGCTTGGAATTTGTACAATGAAATGCGTGAGAATAAACTACCGATTTCTACAGAAGCATATAATAGTATTATATCCGTCGTCCCAATTTTGAAAGAAGAAGCCAATCTCAGATGGGAACTTTTAGAGGTAAATCCCCCTCCCCCCTGAACAAATAAACTTTTGTCGGTAGATGGTACTCTCAGAAAAAAGCGTTAAATGTGTTCGGTGCTTCTACAGATGGTAATATTAAGAGCTAATGAACTCTTTATTTATTTCCCTCGCAAAATTTCTTCAATTGAAGTATTTTTTTTCTCACAAAATTCATTTATAGGAGGACAAAAGATAAGTAAAAAAGTCGCAGCTACACTTCAAAATGTCAAATAAAACAATGATTTTCGATAAAACAAAAAATAGAAAAATATTCTGAATAAGAGGTGTATTCAGATTTACTGTATTGGACAAGTGACAGGATCATGAAGAATTGGTTCCAAACCTGAAGAAACCTCTGCTCCGTCGTAGGTGCATGAGTTTTATGTAGGTTCGCATAACGCTTTGCAAATCAAAGGCGACGCTATATTGTTGCCTATGTTAAGGTCATAAGGCTTAACATAAGGCTAACGGGGTTCCCACAGCCGATTGGAAATCGAAAGTTGTAGTACCCTTTTTAAGAGCCGAAAGTGATTGGAGGATAACCCCCCCCCCTCACTCCCTTTTCCCCAAATGCGTTAGATAAAATTTTAAGATATCCATTTTGTTCGAAATAATCCAAAAGTCAAGTAACTAACTCAGGGGTTGACAAATCCTTCACAGCCTTGGGGCAAGTGCTGTAACTATAAACTTTGCCCTTTTCCCCCAAATACGTAAGATCAAAATTTTGAAATAGTCATTTTGTTAAAATAGTCCAAAGTCAAATAATTACAACTCAGGGCTTGAAAAATCCCCCACAGCCGCCGGGACAAGGGCTGTAACTTATGCGAGTTGCCCATTGTTATTATGTAAGGTTTTTAGTTTTTTTGTTTTATGTAATATTTTTGTTAGGTTTTATTTATGCTCGCCATTTCGAGTTTTCCAGCGATTACCATTATTTTATGGCTTTACTGTTCCAGATGATTTTTACAGTAGAAGTTGTGCCCGATTCCCTATATCTTGGTGTTGTAACTCCGGTTTTGAAAAAAGGGAAACTGCTTACAGTTTCTATTTTGTTTTCGAAGATTTTTAAGTTATTGGCTATTGAACATGTTCGACAACAGCGTGTCATGCCTCCTTTTCAGTTTGGGTTTCAACCGCGCCCCGGTTTCTACCACACTTTAAGGGGTTTATGTACAATATTAAAGGATGCTGAAAGGTCAGGCAGTCCTTTGGCTATTTGCGCATATGACATTAGTAATGCTTTCAGATCTCAAATTCATTCTCAGGCTATGCTTGAGTTATTGAAAAGGGGGGTATCTGTTGCTGTAGTTTGACTTCTTTATTAGTTCCTTATAGACACCTTCGAGTGCGTTTAAACATTGGATCTTAGCTCATTCCTTCAGAACTTCGTGTGAATATTGGAATTAAAGAAGGGGTTATTACTTCTCTTACTATTTTATTAATACGGCACTATGAGCCCAAGGTAATTTATCGCCTTGTGGATAATTAAATGGTGTTAGTGTGTCTGTTTTATGTTATGCGGATGATGTTCTTAACCTAAGTATGGCTTTGTTGAGTTTGGAGAAAAGTTTTCGGGAGGTTGCTAAAATTATAATGAGAATGGTCTTTCTTTAAATGCGGCTAAGTCTCAATTGCTTTTATTTAACTTTAACCGTTCTGAAACCCCCTGTTGGATTAAACCTGAGTGATTCTGATATCATACAGTTGCAGGAACTTTTGTACCTTGGATTACCTATTGGTACATCCATAAAGTCAACTTGGACATTACCTATTGCCCGAATCATGCGTAAGATACGTAATGCGTATGCTGGTGGAGTTGGACTATAGTTTAATCTTGGTAAACGCCACATTGCGAAAGTACATAATGCTGTTTTTCTCCCTCATGTTCTATACCTGGTTCCTTTCTGGGACATTATTAACCAATCAGATAAAATAGAAATAAAGAGGGCCTATTTCAAATACTTAAAGTTCCTTATTCGGGTTTTGGACTCCTCCTTGGACCAGGAGTGGTAGACTGTGGGAGAGATACAGCTTGCCCGATCCTCTTGATGCTGCAGATAAGTCTTTTTCCAAGCTTACAGAATATCCATTGAAACACCCTTGGAAGGGTTTTTGTTTTAATGCAAGTTTGCTTATTTTTTTTTGCTGTGTTATAATCATTTATAGTGTTTTTATTTGTATGACTTAATGTGGTTTGCCACCCTTGGAGTGGGTTACTTTTTCGTATTTGGTTTATTCATGTTTTTAGTTTGTACGTATTTTCTCCTGTTTTTGTATGTTTGTCTTTTTTTTCTTTTTCTTTCTTTTGTTATACTCCATCGCCATGCCTTGTGTTTTTGATGGGTTATAAAGTACATTCATTCATTCAATAGCTCTAATGTTGTTTTCCTTAGCCACTTTTAAATTAACATGGCATGCTATTTAGGTTTATTGGGTACAAAAAAAAAAGATTCGTCTAACATGGTTTGCTTCATTTTAGGAAGTTCTACGAAACATGGTTGAAGACGGAGTAGCACCAAATTTAGGAACCCTGAACGCTATGCTGAGTGCTTTAAGTAAAGTGTCGTTGTTCCGAATAAGCCTTAGCCGTTCCTTATCTGCAGTTGCTGAATTCAGAAATCTTGGGATTGAACCTTGTTTGGCATCTTTTTACCATCTATTGAATATACATTATGCTAGACGTAAGATACATTTTAGTACTAAAAACAGCCTTATAAAACTGATTCAGTATTCCCAGCTCAAAGAAACGATAAAGAGCGCCAAACTTTGCATGGCTGGTTCATGGCTTTGCATGGATGGTGCATGGCTTTGCATGGCCGGTGCATGGCTTTGCATGGCTTTGTATGGATGGTAATGCAATGATGGGCTTAGATAAATTTACGATACAAGTGCATAGAGTGTATTTTAGTATTTTAAACAGATTACGATAAATTGCAAAACTTGTTTTTGAAATATTGTTCAAAATTAAACAACTGAATAATAATGCTTTGACCTCTCAAATTGTTTAAAAATTTAACCGCTGCTTTAGAATTTTACAATTTATGGAAATTAGGAAATTAATACCGACTTTCATGCCTAGACCGACATTTTAAGTGACAAAAATTTATTATGCCACGTGTGAATTCTTCTTTTGGTTCTAACTTATGTAAATCGATTCGGTAACAGAATTGAAATAAAATGCGGAGTTGATCACCAGAATGGAATGTTGGAAATTATTACATACAACTTGGGAAATATTCCAGCAAAAGTCACTTTTAAAATTAGAACACTAGATTAGTCTAGCTCAGGAATAGTTATAGATTATAATGAGATAGAAAAAGAAACAAGAAAGAAAGAAAATGTATAAAATGTATATATATATATATATATATATATATATATATATATATATATATAAAACTTGCTTTAAAAGGCCAGTTCTTAAACTTCAACTTTAACAGTATGATACTTTTGCCTTATATATATATATATATATATATATATATATTTATATATATATATATATATATATATATATATATATATATATATATATATATATATATATATATATATATATATATATATATATATATATATATATATATATATATATATATATATATATATATATATATATATATATATATATATATATATATATATATATATATATATATATATATATATATATATATATATATATATATATAAAACTTGCTTTAAAAGGCCAGTTCTTAAACTTCAACTTTAACAGTATTATACTTTTGCCTTTTTTATCTTTAAGTATATAAACATGGCCAATAGGTTTCGGACCCCCCCCCCCTCCCCAACTGTATCTTTAGTCGCACCTCTGATAGCCTGAACTAAATTTGTAGGGAAAGCAAGTCTACAAGAAAATAAAGACGTAAAGTTATTTATAAATTTTCTTTGGTTTTAGGAGTAAGCGGTAGCACATTGCTGCCAGAAATTGTTCAATATTTGGAGGGACTCACTGAAATTAATCCTGTTGACATGAATGATGTCAATTTTTTTTTCAAAGCAATGGAAATGTGTCATGAAAAACATGGTGACTTGCCATTAGCGCATAGGATACATTCTCTCCTTATAAAAGATGGCGGTGGAAAATTCATTGGAGGTGCATTAAGAGAATCTCTTTATTAGTAAGTTGTGTTTTCTTTCGTCATAAGGTTCACGAAATTATCTATCCTAATAATCATTATTTTTTATCTAAAGGGACTGAAATTCCTTTTAGAGAATTCTAATGATAGCTCTGAGGGAATAACCTGTAGTGACAGCATTTGGTATGGCAGATGATCAGCTAAGGAAAATGTTCAATAAGTGTTACTCGCTATAAGCTTCTTGGCGAATGTTGCTGACATTGTTGGGGGGTGGGGGGGGGGTACCTTGACCGATCTCAGCCAGAGTGAGAAATCTCTTTTCTGTATCCCCTAGTGTGCATGGTCAGCTATTGCGATTTTTTACGAGTCTAGTTCTTTACGCCTCCCACTCCTCTTGAATAAGTAAAGTAAAAACAGATTAAGTCTGCCATCTCACTTTGTATCCCAAATTTTATTTTTTGTGTTATTGGAGAAATATTAAATACTCAAGACATGTTTATAATTTTGTACGCTGTATTTTAAGAGTAAGAGAAGATATTTTTTAGTTTGGTATATCACCCAAGGTGGTATGGAGGTAGGCTGCTCAACTTAAGGATTGTTGCGAGAGTCAGCCAATCTCGCTGATCTGAGCCAGTCAGATTTTTTTCGTAAGATCTTTCAGCTAATTAGGAAATTCTTTTAAAAATCTGATTAGTTTAAATTAACACTAGCTGAAACTCGAGTAAAATCTCACTGTAAATGCCTTCTAAGAAAGAGAGGAAGATTTGCTTGTTATTTTGAGATAAATGAATTAAAAGTAGTTTTATCAGTAAATCTTGGTAGTAATGTGCCACAAACAACTGTTTATGAACGAAGGGTTTGATTCCACTTTATGTTAACAAGAGACTTCGACTTTGTCGAAGTCGAAATCTCTCGACTGGAAGTCGAATGTCAAAATGAAGATTATTTTGACTTCGAATAAAAAAGGATTTCTAAAAACCAAAATAAAGAAATTTCCTTGCTAGTATCTATGTATAAAATCAAGTGAGCTTCAGTGAGTGTGTTTATATCTATGTTGTTGAATAGACAGCTAAAGTATTCAAGCTAGAAACTTGAGCGCATTGACATAGATGAAAAGTACCGGTAGAATGACAATTGGTCAAACAACACTGTATCTAATGATCATAGCCAAATAATATACTTCAGATTATATAATAGGTAACCCTTTCTTTGTCTATGTGTCGAAATGGACGTAGAATAGCTCTACTAAATAGCCCACAACTAGGTGAGAGGATTAGGTTGAGATGAGACCATTCAAATTCACACAAAACCTTTGAGACTTTCTGGAAGTTTGCCGAAACAGGTAACTTGTAGGTTGACCTATGGTGGATTAACGCTTTATTGAAAATGTCTGGTAGCACATTAGAAGTGAAAATTTTATCTTAATTAAATAGTAAATTTGGCTTCGTTTATTAAGTTTTTACGAATTAAATCATTTTGTTTAGATACGCGACCATAAAAGCCGAATTTTTTTTAGAATAATGCTGTGATCCCGGGTCTATATATTCCCAAAGACAGTTAAAAAGTAATGGAAAGTTAATATTTATAATCCTCAAAAAATTATTTATTATTACTGTTATAATCCTCTTAAAAGCGAGAACGTCAGACATATTTTTTTTCTTTTTTCTCTTGTTTTTATTTGAAAGAACACATAATTTATGGCTTACTCGGTTGTGAGATTTTTTTTTTTTTCAATTCATTGTTGATATTTTAGGTGTCCTGACTTTTTTGTTAGTCCACTAGTAATATTAGGTGTCGTGAAATTAACTTAATGGGCTTTTAATGAACTAAAATGCTAGAAAACTTCTTCGTAATATTTTGTTTTTTTCTACAGTCGATACTATTTTCAATTGGTAGCAAAGACGGAGACGATTGATAATCTCATGGAATTTTACCATTCCTTTGTGCCGCATATTTACAACCCAGAATTAAGTGTAATGGAGGTTAGTAGAATCTGTTGTCAAATATTTTTCTCGAAATTATAGTTTTATTTGAATGTTCAATCTTTAGTGTATATGAAGATCACGAGTGCTAATGGAAATCCTGGTTGAAAAAGATGTTCGAGTCTATAAATATATTTTCGTTAATGTAACAAGACTCGAAAAAGAGCTGGATTTGGAGGTGGCTCGCAGAGAATTTCCAAGGGGAGGGGTTGAAAATGCAAAAAAGTTTGTTTTTTGGACATAATTTTTCGAATTACTCGAAAAAGAGCTGGATTAGGACGTGGCTCGCAGAGAATTTCCTAGGGGAGGGGTTGAAAATGCAAAAAAGTGTGTTTTTTGGCCATGATTTTTCGAATGACAAGAATCTTTTGGAATAATATCAGGGGAACATTGGTTGGAAACTACTATGGGTGGACTCTTTCTGGTGGGAAGGAGGATGGTAAAATCGAATGATTTGAAAGAGGTGGAGAAAGTAGAGGATCACCTGCTATAAATAACTGTGAAGACCACACTCTTTGTTCATATTCGGACGAAGAAAGAAATTGGGTTTATTTTTCATAAGGCAGTGGAATGGAACAGCCATAAAAAAATGTCTAAATATTTTTATTGTAGAATTGACACTTGTCATCACTATCAAATTTTCAAAATTTGTGAATTAGTTAGAAACAACGCCAGATGTCAGTAAATACAGTAATTTCGTTTTTATAGTATTCTCCAAAACAGAATAATTTCACACAGACTTAGACGCCCTGTTCTCTCAAAATGGAAAGTAACTGTTTTTCTGAAATATACTGTTTCATATTTTGTTGTTACTAATGCACACTTGCTTGCACTTTAATTATTCAACTTCGGAAATGGGCCAAAACAAACAGAGTCGATTACGATTCTTGGGACATGGACTCTCAATTTACATTTAGACCTTTACAATTGGCGACTGTGACTCAGTCTGTCATAAAATGTATAATTAAGGTCCTGTTATGAGGCCTTTCATGTAGAGTAACTGTAAACGTTAAATTTTCAGTTTCAGTGATGGAAATAGTTACTATTACCCGATTCAGGAACAAATATTTCCTGATTATTAACATAGCTAGCATTAGATGTATTTATCACGGTGCATATAGATTATTCCAAGTCAATTTTATTAGTATTCATTTGTTATTTAGACTTTTAAGTCTATAAAAAATGTAATAGTTAAATTAAGAAGCATGTAAAATTTCACATTCTTTTTTTAAGTTTAAGAAAATTACGAAAATTGCGGCTAAATAACTACCTTGGTGTCTGATTATTTATTGTTTTTTTTTATGATTTAGTACATGCTCACACATTCCCCCTAATTCCAGAAAATAGGCTTATCATTTTTTTTTTACCTCCGCCTCCTTTTATTGATAAAACTTTAAGCTATCAGTTAAAGGTGTGTCTGTCCTGGGGATGAGGCTGTTTTTTGAGTCTACTCATTCTTCCTGAAATTTTTTATTTTTTCTGCACCCAATACGAGAAACTTACAACAACATGGAATGTACGTTTTTTTGGGGTTATTTTTAATTTTTTTTTTTACAAGATTGAAGTAGAACAAAGTATTCTAGTCCAGACGGGTAGAACACAACGTAGACGTTTTACTTTTTTTTACTTCTTTGGAATACTTTGAGTCCCAGACCTTCAAGGAGGCCTGCTTAAACTGTGGCACAATTTTGGCCTGAAGATTGTCCGTTTTGCACCTCCAAGAAAATCCTCTGATCACCTTTCTTTCTCTTTGCACAAATGGGATACATGACATTACTCTGGCTCAAAAACTAATATTTTTTTTGTTATTTTTATCAGTAACAATATTTAAAAGATCCTGAAATGTCGATTCGGTACACTATGTGCCATCAATGGCTCTTTTTTTTTTTATTTCAGCTGTTTTTATGTATTTTTGTAAGGGAATACAAAAGTGAAACTAGTCCGAGCAAAGGTCTAAGTGAGCAAAATGAGACAAGACAAGGAGTATATTATGTACTAATCATGCTCTATTTAGTAGTATATCACCATAGAAATAATAATTTGTTAAAACTTTGAGAGACTGTCAATGACAAACATTATTCCAAGGTCGCTAGTTCAAAGAGTACTCATAACAGTATTATATCCTATATTTCGAAACAAAGCTTCATTTTTTTTTTAGCTAAACGATATGGATTATACAGAGCCTTTTTTTTCTAATTTGAATATAAAAATATATATTCTGTGAAAATTTGAAGACCTTATTTTTACCCTCCTCTAACATGCTCTTTTTAAAATATTCTCTTTTGTGTTGGGAAAAATGATATTAAAAAGTCCATCATTTATAACACTTTCAATTGATAAATGTTATTGTCAATATTTTTAGGATATAATTACCTTTATAGATATTCACGGAACGATAGAAATATTTCTCAAATCTGGTCAGATTGAAGGTTAGATCAGAAAATGTATAGAGAAAAACAGGCTAATCAGATCCTCTCCTCATAGGCTAAGAACTTTTTAATCTAATTAATGATTGAATTAATCTATTCAAATTACTCAGTTAATGAATGAACTGATTAATCTTGATTTGAAATAATTAATATTGATTAATTAATGAATTTATTTGGAAATCTAAATTTGATTAATTGATTAATTAATCCAAGATTACTTTAAATTCATAGACCATATTATCAATATTTTTCAGGACATAATTACTTCGATAGATATTCATGGAGCTATAGAACATATTCCTCAAATCTGGTCGGATGCAAGGCTATATGAAAAAATGCAAAGAGAAAAACTGGCATATCAAATCCTCTCCTCAATGGCTAAGAACGTTAAACCAGTAACGGAAAGTGTGACCGAATCTGACAATGAAATGCGTCAAAGAATGTTGAAGACTGCAACAGATATTTGGAATGATTTGGAATCAATGTTTAACGCTGAAAACCAAAGATCTCCGTCTAAGTAATTTGTCTGTTTCTTATTTGATTATGGTTTCTGTTAGTATAGGGGATTTCTGCTGGCCTTTGTTTAAGATATTTTCTGACTACGTGCATTTTGGTCGTTGTGCAGAGTCCTCAAACGTGGTAATTTTGGGGAAATCTAGGTGAGAGGTCTTACGTAGCCGATTTTTCAAGTCGGATAGTGTGGCGCAACGCAGAAATCTTGTTTGATTTGCCATTATTCGATGCACAATTTGCTCTTATTATGGGAATTCAAATTTTTGCTTAGAACTGTTCTAAAGATTGGATTATGATGGGATGCATGGTGCATATTTTTCCGCAACTTTTGACGGTTTTAGGTCATCATGATTTTTCATTTCTTTGTCTGTGTTTCCCATGTTTGTGAAGAAATTAATATCGATATGCCGATAAAAAATGTGGAAAACTGATTAGAATGAAAAAAAAACATGTTTGTCTGAGAGAAAAAAGAAACTAGAGCCATCTAGAGTAACCCAGTAAAATCCTAAAGCTAAATGTGAAAACCTGAATGAAAATAATAATTGCAAATATTTAATTGTTTTTTTTCTAATTTTTTTGGTTTACATTACAGCTTTTGCCAACAAGGAATAGGACAAGTCAATAAAAGTTGTTCTGTTTTACTTTTGCCTTTTACTTTGCTTTACTTTTGTTTTTACTTTTACTTAGCTTTTGGTAAAAAAAAAATCCAGATTTTAATAAATTACAATTGAACTTAATTTGAATTTGTTATAAATTTATTTCTGCCAGGTAATGCTTAGCTACCGTTGTGATTTTAAATTCCTATTGTACCCACATTGAAGGGCCATAGATTCCCTTTTTTTTCTGTTTCCTACTTTGTTTGGAGTCAATATTTCCCCTTTGTTTAATTAAGTTTATTAATCAATAACGACGGGGATACTTATCACCTTCCCCTCTTTCGAAACAGAATACGTGAAAAAAAATGACGCATGGAATAGACTGTAATCATAAAGCAAAGCAGTATTTACTTGAATGTTAAATTTATACTTATAATGATACTTAATACCTTTCCCTCCTTTAAAATGGAATATTTGAAATCAAAACGATAGATGCAATAGATTATAATGATAAACCGTAAAGGAATCTAGTATAATGTTTACATGAATGAATAATGGCAAACAAAAATTGAATACAAAGAAACGTGGGCGTGAGAAAAATGGCAAATTTGTAAGACTAGTGAACAGCAATAAAATTGATTAGTGTTTCTTAACCGAGGCTTGGTATCCTGTTGACAAGGGGTTGTAATTGGTCGGAGCAAAAAAAATGATTATTTGCCAAAGCATCTTTTTTTTTATTAAATATTAAATTTTAATCAACCGTACACACAAATGTATAAGAGATGCAAAGATAAAAACTTGCATTGGAAAAACCAATCCAATAATGTATTCGCAAATAACTAATGAGATTATTAGGTTCTGTTGATGAAGCAGATTAACCAGGCCAGGGATGAAAGAAATTATTAATTGTTATAAGCGGTAATTAACTGGATAATAGAATGCGCAAAGACAGGAACGTTCACTGGAATTTTTTATTGGGAATACAAGGGAATTTTACAAATTTAGGCAAAGGAGGCTTACAGACACCTCAAAACAATCACAATCAAATCAAAATCAGGAATCACTCTATGCTGAAACCACAGTCTTCGAGAAGAGCCTAGAGTGAACTTCTATAAAATCATGTCCACTGACACAGCTATACCACAATGAGCATTGAGAAGCATTAAGTCATTTTGCCGGTCTATGCCCACGAGACCTCGTAGATAAATTTTTAGCCTCCTTATCGAAGAAAACAACCTCTCTATAAGTCCTATGGAAGTGGAGGTGACAGGAAAAATGCGTAATGTGCATGGAGGTTGGGAAACATACCTCGATCGTGCTCAATCAAGCTCTGGACGGCTGTCTTTGACAAAAGACTGGGATTTACTTTCAGCCACATAGCTTACTTTTGTTCAAGTACAGCCTTTATGGCGAAGCCAGAGCATATTAGATCGGAGGCAAACAATCATTCAGGTATTTTACATCCTCACCTCTTTGACAATAAAATTTGGTGAATTCCAGCTGAGACCTTTTGGAGGAGTCTTGTGCTTTGTGAATCTAGATTCAAATGATATTACAAGTTAATATACAGATGGGATGAAGAGAAGAAGTGGATAATAAAATTCAATGCTCGTTTTACTCGAGATACGGAGTGGGATATTGAAAAGAATTATCTTTCGTGGGATGGAATTCTCTTTCATCAAATGGCGAATTCTCTTTCGTCATTTCTAGATCTCTGCAAATGGTCACTGCTTCTGTGAACAGCTGGTTAAACTTCTCTCTTTTGCCCTGCTTCTGATGTCATGAAATATTATCTGTCACGTATTGGATACAGAGAGCAAAGAATAGGTTTCCTGATTGCAGCAGCTATGACAAATTCAAAGTGTGTCAAAAGAAAAATAAAATCCATCACGGTTAGGGTTACCACATACGCCAAGGTCAATATTGTTGCTTAGCAGGCTTCTGGTGTTTGACGACGTCATGGGATCTCCACCTAGTCTCTATTTCTTCAAGGCCTTCGCCATTTGGACAACTAATTCCCTCGACTTTTGAATCGCATCGTCTTTTTAGACTAATCGGGTTTCATACAGGCCTTTAAAATCGACAGCAGTATAAGTTCTAAGGATGGCATTTGGCACTAAAGGGAAAGAATTTTACAGTTTTTTTTAAATCACCATCATGCTGTACTTAATCTCAGGAATTTTGCTCAGGTTTGTCAGTACCGAGTAGAGGGAGTGGAAGACACAACTACACTATCTTTGCTGTAGGGTTAGGGAAGGAGGCAGGGCAATTGCTCCCCAAGGTTTTCCCCCTCTAGACTGGGAAAAACACATTTTATTCCCCTTCTTGTAATTTTAGTGAATTGACTTTACTGACGCCACTATCAATGGTCACAAGAAAAAAGACAACGAATTTAAGAAAGTAGTTTTTTTTCAATGCAGAATTTTACGTCCAGTCTTAAAGATCCATATATTTAAAACTTCCTTGTTCTCAACATAACCATATGAACTGGAAAAGGATAATGATTGTCCGGTTTAAAACATCTTTACAACATACTGCACTTAGTTTCCGAAGAAACCAAACCTCTTCCGTCTAAAAACTTTCGATGTCGTACTGTGTGCTTATTTTGTCACTTGCGTCCGTTTTTTTTTACAGACTTCAAGGTAGAACCTTGAGCTGAGGTTCAGGCTTGACGGCAACATCCATTTTATATTTTTCACTTTTATACGGCTAAATCTCGATCCTTCGTTCCTTAGCTCAGAGCTGTAAAATTCTTCGCTGTTTTTTAGTGATTGTTATTGTTATCCAGTCTACAGCCACATTGCACTTGCGTTTTAGACTTTCCACTTAATAGGCATGCGTATAGTTGCAATTTTCAAGAATGACAATCTTCTTCCCGACTACAAATGCGAAGAGTTCCTAACAACGAAGAGTACGCGACGAAAAGTTGTTACGAAGAACAAATTTAGGATAGTTAGAGATAGTGAAAAAACGGGGAATACAATTCAAATATTTTGGTTGAGACCTCCCCTTAATTGTCCTTATTGCAGGAATAAGAATAAAAATTATTATTCTGTTTCTGAGAAAATCAGGAGAATAGTAAAAATGTTTTTCTTGGCTCTGTTTTGATCCAAGGTTTTTTTTGTTCTGTTTTTTTTTTTTTTTTTTTTTTTATTTATTGTCTAGTCGAATTCCCTTTATTCCATGTATTGTATGCAACAAAGACTTTGTTTTTCTAAGTAAATTATATGCATGGTATTCATTAGATCTATAAATTCTTAAAAATTTATAGCCTCAAAAAATATTCTCAAAGTAAAGACTGCCTTTTTTTTTTAAATTGGGTTAACTACAGATTTATTTTTAATTATTATTAATTTTTATGCTTTTTTCTTATAACAAATGATGTCATTACTTATAATTATTGCTTCTTCTTTTAATAAGAAATCAGATCCTTTGATTTGGGCACTTGACAATGGTGATCTCTTGGATAGGCGTAATATGCAGCCTGTTTAGAATATCTATAACAGATTAATAAAATACCCACCCATCTATATTTTCTTTAACATTTAAGGAGCATTATATGTAGTAGGAAATCTCATAGAGCTGGTCAAGTTCTGCCTAGAATAGAAACTAATTACTGCACATCAGTTTGTTTTTTCGCTTAGCATCTCGTGTCAAACGTTTCATTTCTTTTACTGCTAGCATATACACTTTGACGCCCACAACCTTTGCACCAGTCCCAAAGTGAGTTCTAATTATTTATTTTATAATCAGTTGGAGTGGAGAGCCGCTAGGCAACCTTTTGATGATTTTCTTGAGGCTGGATGGATTTCAAAGAGCATGCAAAATCATAGAAAAATTGGATAGAGATGGTGCTACTAAAGTATCTGGCTTTCCGAAAGGAGAAGCTTTACGAGCATTCCTTGGAGCATGTAAAGATAACGCCCATGCTCCTCATGCATTGGTAAGTTCCTAAAACGCTATAATCAAAGAGAATATGAAACTTATTGCAATGGAAACTTGTGCTGGTGTAAAACAAAATCACCAACGCCATCTAGCGTTTGATGGCGTTGGCGAGATAACGATGGCGTGATGCATTGAACTTTTTAAACGCCATCTAGAAATTTGTTTCCAGTTTGCTTGCTATGAGCAGACTGGATTTTGACTTTTAATTATTTTTGAAAACAAAAAATGCTGATTAATTATTACCTACGGATAAATCTCAGTTTTTGTCCTATAACATTGCAGATAAATCATATTAAAAATCTAATTTTCTTTGAAATTTTCTTACTTGTTTATAGAAGTTGCCAGGTGCTAAGTTGTCAGTTGTACTAGTACTTTTAGTCCTTTTTTTCCTGTGTTAAATTGCCAAAATCCCAAGTTATATGTTTGGGTACATCCTTAGCATCCACGGGTGCAGTTTTGCGATCACTATTTTTATTATGAAAAAAAGAAAATATAAAGAGTTCATATCGTTCTGTACTAAGTGTCCTCGACTGGGGACATTTAAAATTATTTATTCCTAAAGACAACCATTCGATATATAACAGACAAGTGACCAATTCAGAAGCCAAATTGATTATATATTTTGGCAACGAAGCTCTTCATTGAGTCTTAGGACTGTAAATGCGCAATGAAGCTGCTTAAAATAAGGATAAATAAAAGAAAATTAAAGACAAATACATAAAAAGTAAAACGCAAAACATGCATTTTGAATGCTGAATAAAGTGTTTTTTATTGAATGTACCAGCTTTTGTCTGATTCTTAGTTGGTGAATCCCATACTAAAATATGTTTAAATGGTTATTCAACTTGAGACGTACAAGAAAACATAACAAAAAGCATGATTACCCTTTTCAAACAAATGGTACAATATGTTCCAAAACTAACATACTATCTTCCTTAATAATTATCTCCTTTGTTATTTTTATGGATTTTGTCAATTTTTCTTCTGGACAGTTCATTTCCGAATTTAGTTTTTTTCATTTTTATTGTCTTAGTCTTCATTTTTTGACATCAAATTTTGTCACTAAAGCTGTTTTTCTTCTTAAAACATTTATTTTGAGAAATAGTCAAATATTTCAATAGTCATTATCCATCACTTAATTTGAAGTAAAATTGTGCCTCTCCAAATGTTGTACCTCCATAGATACCCTTCTCAACGTTTTTTTTTTTTTTTGTGGGGGGGGGGAGTCTTCTTCTTGTCTTTTCATTTTTTGCTACTGATCTTGTGGGTTTGTGTCGTTATCTGGACAAATGGCTAGCTATTCTGTTTTTTTTCCTTAAGAGGCGCGTCACCTTTTATATAACATGGATTCATTAAGTCATGTCACTGGGCCAGGTTGTAGGTACATATCTTCAAAATAACTATTAATTTATAACCGAAATATATCATTCGTAGATATACCAGGTATGAATAAAAATAAGTCACAATCCTACTTTCCAGGGCTATAGTGAATGAAAGTTTAAGATAGCTCGGCTAGGTTGCGCAGAGGATGGATGACACATTGCCAAATATTGCAGTTTTTGGCCATCTATCTGGGATCAAGTGAAAAGCAGGTAATCCCCGAATGGAATGGGCAGAGGTAATAAGAAAGGATTTAAAGGAAATTGGAACCTTATGGGAGGAGGTACAGGGTGAAGCTTTGATACAGGGTGGAGAATGAGCGTTTGAAACTGTTTTGCTGTCAGGGTGTTCGGTGCTGTAGTGAGTTGTTTTGAGTAGTATTGATGGTATTTTGATACTGTTCAGTAATTGAGCTGTTTAGCCAGTGCTAAACCACGGTGATTGTATGGAGACTGTATGAGAAAACAATCTAAAACTAGTGCTCGTAGTAAGAGAAGTCAAGCCATTTCCAATTGTCTCAAGGACTTTCTTTCAAACTCAATAATCGGTAAACGTAATATCAGTAAGCCAGTTTAATCAAGCTCTGGTAAAGTTCTGTACTTCGAGGTAACAGACTGTTTCACAAGCGAGATATACCAATGTTTCCTGTAAAATAAGCCACTAATCAACGCTTTATCCACATTAGACCCTTCTAGCTCGGATTTTTTCAAGTCTTCGAAAGTGTAAAAAGTTGCGCCTCATTATCAATGGATTCTTGGTGTCAATAACTGTGCCACAGAATCCCAGCTTTCTCTTGCAAAGTTGCACCTTTCAAAGAGTGATTTTTCAAAAATGGATCTTCTCCGAGCTATCAAAATTTTATTTGACCTCTTAATTTATTTATTTATTTATTTCCCTCAAAAACGAGGAGTATAAAAGATAATTAAATAAATCTTCAAAAATCCAAATAACACACCATCAAACATAGCAACAATTTACAAGTTGCCCAAAAGAAAACTTAATCAAATGCAACAAATAGTAATAATGAAATCATGCACTTTTTAAACTATAGAAAAAAAAGGAAAAAGATTATGAACATAAAGTATATTTTCAGATTTACGGTAAAAATTATTTATTTTTACCTTAGCTATTTCCAACGGCTCTTTAATTTTAAATTTTGAAACTAATTCAGTATTACTAAAGGAAATTGGAAAACCAAGTAAAAACTTACAATATTTAAAATAACAAACGCGAATTGCTGAAAAATCACAAATTTTAAAATCTCGAAGAAGAAGGGAAGGATAAAGAACATGCGGGAGGGCTACTGCATTAAAAAGAGAACCTAGAATTTCACGACGATAAACACCACGTAGCCGTATTATGGAACCAAACGCCTTTCTAATTTTTTCTTGAATATGTAAAATTAGCATCGACTTAGATTCACGAGCTGAAGCAGAATAAGGTAACCCAAGATAAACAACAGCATCAGAAACCGGAAATGATATATTTCTATCGCAAATTAATTCAGCTCGGTCATTAACATTAACGGGAAAATATTGACATTTTTTAATACTAATAGAAAGGCCACGAACATTAAGCAGACTAGAAAGGGAATTAAAATTCTTAATTAGACTAGCTTTAGAACGGCTCAATAGGATAATATCATCAGCATATGCAAGAAAAGACACATCCCGTCCCCAAGAAATAAGGGTTGTAGATAAAGAACGAACACACTCCGCCAGACATGAGTTAAAAATATAAGGAGATAAAACCCCACCCTGTCTCACGCCCCGACCCACGGAAATTGGATTAGAAAGAGAATCAGAAGTATGTGCAAAAATTTTTATCCTAAGCCCCGAATACCAAGATCTAAGAACTCTAACCACAGAAAGGGGAATCCCACCAGAAATAAGAGCTGAAAGAGCGGAAGCATGCGAAATATTGTCAAAAGCTCCTTTTATATCAATTAATAGTGTATAAAGTGGGGAGCCAGTAGATCTTGACTCCTTAATTATAGTATCAAACGTTGCATGCGCATGGTCGCAACCCATTCCTTTTTTGAACCCTACTTGATTAAGACCAACATCCAAATAATCAAAAAGATCCTTTATACATAATTCAAAAAGTTTACCAATCATAGAACCCTTCGTTATCGGCCTATACGAATCGTAAATAATTTCTGAGACCACACTGGCTAATCATGATAAACAAAATTTTCACCACAGCCATTTTCACTGGCTGTTAATTGTCCTCGTTTCCTTTCTTCGCGATTTTTTGTTTACTATACGAATCACAAGAACGGAGATCTCTTTTACCAGATTTTAGAATAGGAGTTACCACCCCAATCCTAAAAGACGGGGGAACATTACCAAACTTGAGAATAAGATTAAAAAAAGTCAAAAGAAGAAGAAGAAAAGAAGTTGGAGCAAATTTCACATGATTTGAAAAAATCCCATCATGGTCTTTAAAGGATTGTGGCTTTAAATTACGGCATGCACCCAACAAAGAATCAAACGAAATAGAAAAATCATGCGAATTAAAAGAACTGTTTAAAATTATATCAACATGCGAAAGTTGTTCAGGATCATCACAAGATTTCGAAAGGTTTACAAAATGAGTTTCCCACTCAACAAGAGAAGTGCCATTCTTTTTAGAAGGTTCATTAACTCTATTTGTTGAACTTAGAGCTTTCCAAATTTTCTTTTTATTCATATCAACTTCAGACGAAGCATCCATAAGCAAAATATTATTATGACGACGAAGCTCCGACTGGAAAATTGCCTTCTTTTTTTTCATGCATAGAAAAGCCGGATGAAGATCACGCGGTTTTCCACTATTTTTCCAATGTCTAAAAGCTAATTTAGATTCATGATTAGCATGTACAAGAAACGGATTTGACGACCAAAAAGGTTTTTCAACATTGTGTTTACACTTTTTAACTCCAAAAGTTTCTTTAGAACCATATTTTAAGCAATGTAATAACTGAAGATATATGCAGTTAAGCTCAAGCTCTATGTTATCTTTATGACACTTCAGAATATCAGGTACAACTACTTTTCGAGCTAAAGAATCAACTTTATCTTGGTAAGCCGGAATCAGTTTTTCATCCCAGATAATTCTCTCAAAATATTTAGGGCGAATTGGAATAAAATTAGAAGCAGAAACAGAATCATGAATTACAGAAAACGATGTCAAAAACTGAATAGGAAAATGATCACTTATCGGGAAATCCGGGATAACTTTTACTATAATAGATGGGGAAAAATTAAAAAGTACATGGTCAATATTACTCGTACTCCCACTCCAATGAGAATAAGTAAAATCAAGTGTCTTACGGCAGATATTAAAATTTGGTAAAGATGAAAATAAAATTGTGCTACGTTCATTTACACTCTCAAGATCACAGTTAAAATCACCAAAAATAAAAATACGTAAACTCGAATCTAATAGGGCAATAAAGCTACTAAGTCTATGGCAAGCTGACGTAAAGGCTTCAAAAGACGAATCAACATGATAGTCAGTAGGCAAATAGCAATTGACCAAAACACAATCAAAAAGTTTGCAGGCAAGAAAAGACTCATCAGCACAAGATAAAATAGCACTAAATTCTTTAGGAACAAATGTAGCAATGCCACCCGCAGGGCGGCCTCCGGTAGGCCTCGCAGGAACGGTAAATATATCATGTAGACTTGAAAGGGACCTTAACATATTCAAAGAATGGTCCAACAAATGATGCTCTTGCAAACATAGTATTGAACTATTTTCAGAAACAAATTCATTCAGCACTACAAATTTGCCAATGACTCCATTCGAATTAAAGGACGTAATCGTAGAACCAATATTCATTTAAAAAGCTTTTTCATAGCAGGGCAACTGAAACTGTAAGACGGGTGGTTAGTTGAGTTGCAATTTGCACAACAAATGGGGTTAGTACATGGAGTATTCTTCGTTGATCTATGATTTCCACTGCAACGAGCACACTTCAGAGTAGAAGAATCACAGTTTTTTTCGGTGTGAGAGGGACTTTGACATGCGAAACATCGTTTTGGAAGCACCTTGTCTTTCTCAACTCTGTAGAGCTCGTAACCGAACTTAATCCCATGGACGATATAATATTTTAAAAATGCTTCGGACTCAAACGACACCTTTATTGTTCTCGACATTCCAAGGCGCCTGAACTCCAGAATCCCAGGCAAAGTGGCTGCTAGAGCTTCAATGTCGAACTCGATATCCACACCACGGATTATTCCGAAAAACTTAGGCTTTCTAGTATTGATAAGACAATCAGGGAAGGAATCCTTTAGATCACAAGAAAACTTTTTCCCAGATTCAGCCGCCACAGTGATAAAAATCAAATCATTGGTCTTTTTTATTTGCTTGATACAGCCCGAGCCGAATTTGTCCAATTCATTTTTCCTGGAAACAGGGTCACGTAACGAGGCGGGCGGATTAGCGATAGTAATAGTCTCTACTGAATCAGCGCTGATGGGGAGAGGAGGCCAATCAGTTGAATTTAATGGGGAGGGGGAGGGGGAGCCCAAGTTGGCTGAACACTTCGACAGCGAGGACTGTAAGTCTTGTTCAATTCTTTCAAGAGAAGTAATGGATTTCTCCAGCTTTCTGCCATAATCACTAACAAGTCGATCCAAACGTACATTGGAATCAGATTTTAATAAAGGGCAGTCTCTGAATGAGCGAGGCACTAATACAGGCCATTTGAAACCTTTCTGGTCAAGATCCGTGACCATCTTCATAATATCTTTTGCTGTAGCAAGTTCCGCAGCGTTGCCACGTCTCATTACTCTCTTTATAGGAATTCCAGAAAATTTCCAAAGCAGATTTTTCGCATTCACCAAAGCCTCAAGGCTGTAAAAGTTCGCCACAGTTTCAATAAGCTCCGTTTCTGGAATACCATTCGCAAATGCATCGCAAATAAAAAACAGGGCAGAGTTCACAATTACATGAGAAATCCCATCTGCAATTACGAAGGTTTTTGAAAAATCACAGAATGAATCAGAAGAATCATCGCAGGCAAAATTATTCCGCTTTACCTGTTCATTTGGGCAATGATTATCAGTCGAATTGTTAATCACAGGTGCTTCCTGGCTAACAGCCAAGAGAGGGTCTTGAGACGCAGGGGTTACGGCATTCAGTGGCGTCAGCATATTTATTGAAGAATTTGGGTGCTCACTCTCTATTGGGTCACTAGAAAATTCGGTAGCGGCTTTGCAAATAGAACAGGTCCAGTTAGGAGTATTCTTTCTATCGGAAACGGTGATCCCTGAACAAGAGGGATGAAACAAATTGGAACACTTAGTGCATTGCAACAGCGTGCCTTTCCCCAAAGAACGTTCACAGTTAGGGCACACTTTTGGAGACATAATTGGCTTGAACAAAAAAAATATCACCCCAAAAGACAAGGGAAGCGTCAGCCCCCGTTACCTTATCCCCACAATTTAAGGGAGACTCTCCCGGCAGGTACAACGGCACTTGCCACGGGTTTACTGCCCCTCTTCTGCTTGTCAATTATGGTTACACAAAATTGAAATCAGCACAAATCTATTTTTGTAAAGTGTAAATAAATGTCCAGAAACTAGGTCAGTAGATTACAACATTTTTAATCCGTATGAAATGTTATGACAGAATGGTTGCACAATTACTCCGGTCACTGAATTAATTTAGGATCCTACCGAGTTTCAAGTTGATAAAATCCAAAAAAGGTGTTATCACATTCAAGGCTAAATGAAGTAAAGTGTAAAGTGTAATTGTAAAGTGTAAAGTGTAAAGTAAAGTGTAATTGCCTGTTACACTTTACTAAAACTGGTGAAGCTAGCTATTACTTTGCCTGTAACGACTGACAGCAATTAACAATTCTTCTGAGCGTTAGGGCGTATAAAGGGTTATGTGCGTTCGATGATAGGAAATGAGAGACTCAGTGATGTTATGATTGGAAACTGGTAAAGGTAGACAAACTGGAATTGGATGGACGAGTCAACGATTTCTCCAAGCAGTGAAGTCGTCACTATCCCTTGTTTTAGTTATATTTGCTCATTACTGTTCTTTTTTTGTATCCCCATAAAAAATGGAAAATTCATCTCCTTATCCCCTACATTTTTTTGCATCTGCGCCTCTAAGAATAGCCTGCTACTGTAAGCTGAAAGAACCATCTTTTTTATTTTTTTTAAATATAAGAAGCGATGGTGATTTACTTAGTAAATCAGGCAAGTTGTATTTATTTTTAATGAGAGGAAGTTGATCCTATACCTAATATTGATCTCTCATTCTTAACAAACATGAAAATGAACTTATACCAAGCTCTTGATAAATTACAGGGCAATGTTGATTTTCAATCAAAAGTGATGAATCCAGGGGGCAGAGGGGACGGCTGTTCTCCTACACATCCTGATTTAATTTGCTTATACCTGAGATAGAATTGTTGTCCCATGTGCACACTCGCCGAGTTCTTGTATTATATTCGTTTAATCACTCAATATTAAAAAAATCTTTTTCTAGTTAAATATTGTGTCACTGTATATTGCTGTGAAATCCTTCACATAACAAATATCCCATGTAAGTGAAGCCTTTTTATTATCTTATTCACCCTCGCTGAAACTCTTAAGGGGCCACCACGACACCTATGGCTGCTTTTCCTTTGCAATCAGAAATAAAGGACGTTACTCTTGATTTTTAAATATGCGTGTTTGAGTAGATTTAACTGCGCTGATTGTTTGAAATTGTTTTCGAACTTTTTAGAATGTCAAAGTGTAGCCAAAAACACCAGACAGTTTTGGGATTTGGAAATCCTCCAAAGGAGAATTGGAGAATCTCGAGATGGTTAGTTTGTCTTCAAGCAGTTTAACCTTCCAAGATATTCCCTCGAGACCAGTGAAAACTGTTGAGATTATTCCGTCATTGTACTCCCGCCCCAAGAATCTTTTCCTGAAAATGACATTATAACATATATTCGTGTAATCCATACAATTGTTGGAAAAATCTCAGAAACCAATAAATGGCTATTTTTTTATCTCATGTAAACTTTCTACTGGCGTGTTGACGTCAAAAAAGGACTTTTTTTTTACATTTTGTGTTCTGTTTGTTACTTGAGCTGTTGCGGTTTCAAATAGATATGATGCTCTTCAAAAATGGGGAACTCAGTCTTAAACCAAGTTTGCGAAGTTAATGAGGAAAGACAGTGACCTTCCAGTGTATGATGCTTCCACATTCCATGACAATATTGTTGAAGCCGGGAAGTCCTTTATTAAGGTGTATAACATACCCTGTGAATCTATGCATAAGCGAGTAAATGAACAGAGTTTGAAATAAGTGAATGAAAAAGGAGTTCGGCTGAAGTCTAAAGTAGAGTCTACTCTGATTTCTCGGACGATAGCATATTCTAATCAGAGGTTACAGGGATGATACCGATGTTTGCACTGACGTCACTCCCCTGTCAAACGATTGATTCTTGCAGTAATTTTTAAGCAAGTGAAGATAAGTCTCATAAGTTACAGCATAGCTTATCTCTTTGTGATATCTATGAGAACCAAAGACGAGAATATTCTATTGGATTTGTAGACGTTCATGATGGTATATTCGAAAATTCTACCCTAGACCAAAATTAGCTGTTAATGGGAAAGTGATTGGTCAGTTAGTTATGTGTCTGTTAAAGGAAGTGGGTCTGAGTGTACTCGACTTTTTAGGAATCGGTACTGACAGTTGGGCAGCGATGGCACTGACTAACTGTGGAACAGTAGCCGACACTTAAAAAGAAGTAACGAATGCTTCAGGGTGCCCCTGCTATATCAATGCTCTGAATCTCCCTCTCTCAAAAATTTCAATTGTTCCTTGTATCAGAAACGCAGTAGGATTCATAAAAGAAATCGTTGCGCTCTTCAATGCTTTGGTTAAAATAAATTAACGTCCTAACTAAAGCTTTGAAGGCTTAGTTTGGGAATATGCAAGATCAAGTAGATTGAGCGGTATGAGTCTTTGATGCAGTTTGTTTCCGGGTTTCCTAAAATCATTGTGTCTCTTGAATTCGTCAGTGAGTGGAATTAATACGTTACCGCGTCAAATGCAAAGACTCTACATACTGCCAAATACAAAATACAGAGTTTGTGGTGTTGCTGCGATGTCTCCTGCGAATTTTTCATATTACACTGGGCCTCAGTAGACTGCTGGACCTTGATGCAGCAGATGCCTATGTTGTTGATCTTCTCGATATTCTAGAGAAGTAATGTGAAAAGTGCGACATGGACTTTAGTGTGATTCTGGAAAAAGTGAAAAAGCTTGCAGACTAGATCAACATAATGGCTGAAGCTCCAAGGATTACTCAAAAGCACAACATAGGCAGCGGAATAGCGCTGCCTAAATAAAGAGCGACGTGGGCACAATGTATTATGTATTTATTTTTTGTGTTTTTTTTTCTGACCAAGGCACCTTATAGAAGGAGTTGCCGTAGAAACTTCGAAAGGGACTCTTCGATTGGAAATTGAAATCTCTAGTGCACTTTTCAAGAGTCAAAACTGATTGGAGGCCAACCAGCCCCCCCCCCCCTATAATTTCTCCAAACGCATCCAATGAAAATTTTGTGATAGCCATTTTCTTTAGCATAGTTCAAAGTCCAGTAATTATGTGTTTGCGGAAAGCAACCCCCACAGCCCTCAGGGCAAGGACTATGAGTTTTACTAGTTAACCATTATTAACATATAATTGTTTTATGGAAGGGTTTGTCATAAAAATTTTGGAGAGGGTTTATTCGATTGGAAATCAGAAATTCTAGAGCCCTTTTTAAGAGTCAAAAGTGATCAGAGCGCAGCTAGCCCCATCCACGTCCTCTTTTCTCCAAATTTGTCTGATAGAAATTTTAAGATAGCGATTTTGTTCAAAATATTCGACAGAACATATAACAAGGCTTTCGTTATTGAAACAACCCCCCAGAGCCTGGGGAAAAGGATTGTAAGTTATGCCCTGGGGGCATATAGGGGTTTTATAGAAGGGGTGGTCGTATATACTTTAGAGGAGGCTCATTCGATTGGAAATAGAAAGTTCTAGTTCCTTCTTAAGAGTCAAAACTGATTTTATGGGTTTTTGACCCCCCTTGATGCCCTATTTTCCCCAAAACAATCTTATCAAAATTTTGAGATTGCCATTTTGTTCAAAATAGTCCAAAGAACATATAACTAAGTCCTCAGGGTTGACATAACTCCCCAGAGCCCAGGGGCAAGGGTTTTAAGTTATACCTTGGGGACATATAAGGTTTTTATAGATAGAGATGGTCTTATAAACCTCGGATGGGACTCGTTCGATTGGAAATAGGAAGTTATAGTGCCTTTTGTAAGAGTCAAAAGTGATTGGAGGGCAACTGGCCCCCACGCCCATCAATTCGCAAAACACATCCAACCAAATTTTGAGGCAGCTGTTTTTTTTCAGGATTGTTGAATGGTCAAGTAATTATGTCTTTGGGGAATTCACAACACCCCCTCCCCCCACAACCCTCAGGGCAAGGACTGTAAGTTAGGCAATTCGTCCATTGTTTACATAATTATAGTATATGTTATTGAGAAATTCGAGGATGTTTGACGTTTACTTTCAAAAAAGACAAAAGGTATTCAGGTGAACTTTTCAGAGATTTTCGAGGGGAGTATTGGACTAAATCAAAACGTGAACATTTGAGGAAACGTTGAGGGGAAAGTTGAAATAAACCAAAATATACTATGTGCATATAGATTGCCGATACAGGCATATCAGCAATATTTTTGGGATGGCTTAGCGTATCAAGATGATACTTCTGAAGCATCATAAGGAGGATGTTCAACTGAACGAAAGACAACATGTACCTGCAACTACCGCTATTAATACTTCTGCCTCCACTGTTACTACTACTATTAATACAATGCTATTGCTACTGCTACTGCTCCTACTACCACCACTACTGCTATGATACTAGTTCTACTAAGGCTACGGGTATGAAGGTGTAATTTCAATAGAATATTGAGGGGGAATTCAAACTAAATCAAAAAACAATGTGCATGCAGATTGCCAAAAGGGCGTATCTCAAGACTCAATTTGGGCGTTAAGTTGGAACTTCCAGAGAATGCTTAAAGGGGAATGCTTGTCAGGTAACTAAACTACTCCAACTATTGCTTAAATTGAAACTACTTGTAAGGCTAAAAATACTAAAATGAAAAGGTCGTCAAAAGGGGCTCAAAAGAGCATATCAGCAATATTTTTAGAACGACTTAACTCATCAAGATAAAACTTCCGGTGTATCATGAGGGGGGGGGGGGGTGTTAAACTGACCAAAAGGCAACATTTATATGCCACTACTGTTATTAATACTGTTGCTACTACTGCTACTACTACTACTTCTACTACTGTTAATATTTCACTACTACTGCTGCTACTTCTCTTACTACCACCATTACTGTTATGATACTATGACTATTAAGGCTAGGTGCATGAAGGTGAAGATTTGAGAGAATATTGAGGGGAAATTTGAACTAAATCAAAAGACCCCATGTGCATGCAGATTGTCAAAGAGCGTGTCTCAAGAATGGAATTTGGGTATTAAGTTGGGACTTTCAGATAATACTTTAAGGGGAGATCAATTGAACAAAAGGCAAAATCACTGTTACATTTACTGGTACTACTACTTTAACTACTACTACAACTACTACTACTACTTCTATTGCAACTACGCATGGGCGTTCATAAGCTGACTTTTAGAGGGGGCTTACCTGGTCTAATCGGCACTTCCAATGCTGTATAATAGAAATCTCAAAATAAAAATATAAGGCCGTATCATTCAGCCAGGGAGGGAGGGGGGAGAGGGGCTGGAGACCCCCTCTGCCCTCCCATATTGGCGCCCATGCAACCACTTGTAAGGCTAAGAGCATTAAGATGAAAATTTCAGGAAGTATATGAATATACAGGTTATCAAAAGCCTATATCGATAATTTCATAGCAACGGCTAATTGCATTAAGTTGAAACTTCCGGAACTTGATGAGAGGCATTTTCAACTGACTAAAAGGCAATATGTTTATACTAGTGCTGCTACCAGCACTAGTGCTATTACTATTAATACTACTACTAGTTCTACTAATACTAATTATGCTACTGTGACTAAAATTACAACTATGCCTAAGAGTATGAAGGTGAAAGTAGTATGGAATCAATTACTCCTGCGGATGCCCTACCCCAACATTCCTGTGGGTGCCCTATCCCAACATTCCTGCAAGTGCCCAACCCCAACATTCCTGCGGGTGCAAAACCCCAACATTCCTGCGGGTGCCCTACACTAAAATCCCTGCGGGTGCCCTACCCAAACATTCGTGCGGGTGCCCCACCCCAACATTCCTGCCAGTGCCCTACCCCAACATTCCTGCGGGGGTCCTACCCCAACATTCCTGCGGTGGCCCTACCCCAACATTCCTGCGGGTGCCGTACCCCAACAGTCGTGTGCGTGTCCTACCCCAACGCTCCTCACGCGCTCCTCCGCGGGGCTCACAGAACATTACTTTAACGGGGCTTGTAGGAAATTACTATAACGGGGCCTTTAACGGTGCCCATATGCCATTACTTTAACGGGGCCTAAAGAAAATTACTTTAACAGTGCCCATATGTCATTACTCTAAGCGGGTCTTTACCTTATCATTACAAGCGTACACTACCCCCTATATCCTTGTATGCAGAAGAAGCGCACAGTACTCCCACAAAAACCTATAGAATACAAGCGGGTCCATATCGGAGTTACCAATCCCTCTTATCCTCTCTCTTAATGAAACACTATTTTCTCAGCGATAGAAATGCTATTACTTTAAGCGCAGCCATAGGAAATCGTTTCAAGCGGGCATCCTTATCTCGAGTTCTCCGATAAGGAATTTTTCTGAAAGAATGCCATTAGTCAGAGCGGGCCTCCCGTTATCTCAAGCCAATGTTTAGAAGTCAATTTGAAGTGACATCATGTCTTATAAACGAAGTTTTGTTATGGATTATAATAAATAATTGAATTACATCTTTTTTTTTTGTACTCTAATGGTATCGAACCGATTATTGATTATTGACTTTTGATTATTGATTATGACTACAACTGGGCAGGTATCATTATTATAATGCAATGACCCTGTGCTTTCATTAGATGAAGAGAGCGCTACTCTATTCTTCCTTAGTGGTTTAAGACCATGAAGAAGGTTTAACGGTGATTCCCTCAATGCTGCCGACTACATAACCAAAGGCATAGATGTCGTTATTTTTAACTTTAGTTATAGATGATGATATGTTTTTTTCCCAACGAAATGTTTTTTTAGCTTCTAAGCAACTTCCCGTTGATTTTATGGAATTTGTGTTTGATGATGTGGGAATCGAACGTGAGACCAATGATTTCCTATGGTAAAAGAACGACACGTTACTCGACTGAGCCAACAAGCCATTGAAAATATTATGCTTTTAGAAATGGATTCTAATGCATTCAATGTATTGTTTTCGGCACGTTGGCCAACTAATGTTAAGCGTCACAATATCGTAAAAAGTTAATTGCACATTCGATTTATCAATTGGATTTTTGATAGGTGTTAACAGTGATCTTTTTCGGGGCCTCATTTATGGCATTCTCCTGAGAATATGCATTACTATGGCCCAAACACGAAAATATTTAAATAAATTTTTGTCTCAAATCTTTCTGTTTTTAGGCCACAATTAACTACGTAACGCAAATTGGCTATGAAGAAGCTGAAGAGTTGGCAACTTTTGTTGCAAAGAACATCCCTATGGATGAGGCACAAAGAAATAAATTGAATACTATTACTGGCAAAGATCTTTTTAGTGAATAACAATTATATTTTTGTTAGTCAAATTCTTTTCTTGTATAATGTAGGCAAAACCTTATTTTGAAAAAGGTGAGCGTTTCTCTTTTCTTTTTTTGATAATGTTGATTTACGATTAAGAAATATCTAGTTTTGAAGGTTTCACTTGTTGAATCTATCTGAGGTTATCGCTGAACATAGTAAATGCTTAAGAAAAGTGGTCGAATTTATTGTCATATCGAAGACTGCCCATTAAAAGAACTCTTTAAAGAAGGTCCAACCAACCCATTAGTTCTTAACCATTGCGATTGAGCCTTAAAGTGCTGTTGTCTTTGTCTCAAGCGTTTCCGGGACTTTATTTGAGTTTTTTTGGTGTTGTCACTCTACTACTACCGCTACTACTACTACTTCTAGCAACTCATTGCAGGACCAAGCTTACTGAGGCTAACACAGGTGCTTGCGGTCCTTCTCTGTCCCAGTTCATTCAAAGCTTCACTGTTTACTGTGAAGTTCAATTTTATTGCAAGTATTTCTTAAGACTTCTTCCCACCCCAGTCAGGGACGACCTGCTTTTCGTTTGGGCCCTGGTGGATAACCAAAAAGCACCATCTTTGGTAGTCTTTCATCCTAAATCCGTACAACGCAACCTACCATCTTAACTGTGGGTTTAAATCACATTTTGTATAGCTTATTGTTTGATATACGGTCATTCAAACGAGTACCTTGGACAATTAATCTTGAAAATATTCATCAATTCTTCCTCAGCCTTTCAAGGCGCCCTTGTTCCAGAGCCGGACTGCGTCGCTGTCATTACCGTGTCTTACAATATTCTAATCTTAATACACAGACTGATCTTTCCTATTCTTCAAAATTTTTTTAATGTGACCTAAAAAAAAACGGGGTGTTCTTTGACAATTTTAGTTTTACGTTTCTTGGTTTATAGAAAATGGGTAGTTGAAAATGTAATTTGTCGATTGGAACCCTAATCACCACTCTACAATCAAGGACTCTTAGTCGCTAGGGCTGGCGAAAAAGACATCACTGCTGCCATGCCTTTTTTATTTTTAATTGATGCCTTTATTTTCAACAATTTATTAAAGTAATGAAGTAAACATACTCAAAGATTTACTCGAAGACCATACTAGAAAACATAGTAGAAGACATACTAGAATAATGAAATAAACTACTAGAAGACCAAGTGACCCGTGCACAGTAGCCCAATTAATAAATTAAATCACATAACCAAAAGATGAAAGAAAAAAACAACAACAAAAAACAACCATTTAGCTTTATCAGTTTAGGAGATAATAAGGTTCAGTCCTATATGGATGAAATAACTATATGCATGCCTGTATCGAAAGGGCATATAAGCAATATCATAGGCAGCGCTGCTCTATCATAACTAATAGTATTATTGGTAATTTAAAGGAGCTAATTTGATTGGAAATTAAAATTTCTAGTGCCCTTTTTGAGAGTCAAAAGCAATTGGGGGGCAATCAACTTTCCAGTTCTTTTCCCTGAAAAAGACTATGTCAATAAAAAATGAACAGAAACTAATTAAAAAACTTTTCAAGGAAAAATAAAGAACTCTATTAAATCAGAAATGAGTAAAAATAGAATCAAATAATCTACCGAGCGTAAAACTACCACAAATCAGCATCAATAAATAAATGAAACCCAAAAAGGAGCAGAAATTACAGTAAACAACTGAGTTAAACTCAAAACGAGCAGAAATTAACATAATTAGGGCTCTTAACCCCTATGCCTTCTCAAGGCCAGAACATAATATGTTCTTTACTGAAAAAATACCTATGAATGTGCATTGTCAGTTTAATACTTATATAATCATATTTATTCATTGAAATCTTAACAATTTTTTATTTAATAAAGTTATGAAAGTTAAAACCTTAAAAATTTTTTTTCAGTAAAGTGCCATTTAGAAAAAAAAATGCATCGTAAACCAAGGTTTTCTCTGTCCGACTTGGACGTGGGTAGTTCAAACGTAGATAAAAAGATCATTTCTGCTAAAAAAAACTAAAATAATATTTTGCCGACTCATAAATTAGTCGTTAGAATCCAGGCCAAAAAAATTCTTATAGCCATTAATTCTGTTGATTACCCTGTTGATTATAATCAGTTGGTTCTATTAGGATTAGACTCTTAGAATTTGGTATTATGTGCTACGTTGTTTTGGCACGATCTCTTTTGTTCCCTCTCTCAACATTCTACGACCACTTATTCGGTAAAATTATCCTTGCCAAAAAAAACACTGTAAACCTCAGTGCTTCCCATGCAAAAGCGTGATTTTCCTTGTTTTTTAAGCGGGGGGGGGGGGCCAATTCATCTTTGTAGGGATTTCAAACTTGGCTGTTCTAATGGTTCACTATTTACTTTGATCCAAAGGGTGTCAGGCTTTTTATCAAACTATAATTCCAATCAGCTATATTGATCATTTATGTAATAAAAGATTAATAATAAAAGATTATAACCATGTATGACATCAGTTATAATAAAGAATTAACTCTTGCCATATGAACTGAAATTTTAAAATAAAATACAATTTTTGACCAAAAGTATATTATCAAATGCATGTTATATAAAGGATCGATATATTTCATTTTGATTGAAAACAGGAAAAAGTCTATGGCTCTTTCTTTTTTGGAATAGTAAGAGACGTACCTCAGAGACTCGTAGCAGCTAAGCAAATCCGGTATATGCTGTGGTTTGTTCTTTACTAGGCTTCAGATATATCTACAGTGTCTTCGTACCGCTAAAACTTACATATTCCCCATTTATAGTTAACTGTATCGATTCCTTATATAAAAATTTCAGCCATCTCTACACCCACGATATGCATGAAATTTACATAATCCACGTTTATAATGAAATATATCGATCTCATATGTAATTAATTAAAAAAAAATTCGAAAAAGAAGTTTTTTAAAGAAAAGTAAAGGCCATTTTAAACTTAAGATCATCAGATAAAAATATCTGTTAAAATTCAAATTCAAAACGACCAGAAATTACTATTAAAGAATAAATGAAACCCAAAACCAACAGAAATTAAATAAATAATCATAGCAAAATAAAAACAGACAACATGTAATATCATAAATGAATAAATAAATCTTAAAGCGAGTTATGCTTAAATTGAATATGTAAATCAAGCTTAAAAAAAAAAATTGCTACTGTAGTATAAATGAAACCCAAAACGAACAGAAATTAAATAAGGAATCAATGCAAACAAACATATAATAGATACTAATGTAAATGAATAAATAAATCTTAAAACGAGTGAAATATAGATTGAATATGTAAATCAAGTTTGAATCGAATAAAAATAACTACAAACAAGAGTTTGGGTATCACCTCCTTCTCTTACTGTAAAAGTCTAAAACCTACTGCGTCATAGGCGTTTTACTGAAAACATATTGTATTACAATTATTTTCTTTTGTACTTAATATTGAAAATAAATATTAAAATTACAGTACAATTTTGAATTAATGAGCATTCAGAAATTGATATCATTATACATTAAATATTCAGTTTAAGTTATTAGTTCTTTCTAAAATTGTTCGAGACCCCTAAAATTGTCCCCCTTCCTTAACTGTAAAAACATAAGGCCTACTGCGTCATTGGTGCTTCACTGAAAACGAATTATATTACAAATATTTTCTTTTCCAGTTCTTACAGCACTCAAACTGTAAATAAAATTACAGTGGAATAATATATTGAACTAAGGGATCGTTTTAAAGTTTATATCATTATATATCAAATATTCAATTTGATTTTGTTTATACTTTCCAAGACTGTTCAAGACACATAATTTTCAGTAAAGTGCCAAAATGCAGTAGGTCATAGACTTTTACAGTGAGAGAAGGAGGTGATACCCAAACTCTTGTTTGTAGTTATTTTTGTTCGTTTCAAGCTTGATTTGCATATTTAATTTAAGTTTCACTCGTTTTAAGATTTATTTATTCATTTACATTAATATCTATTGTATGTTTGTTTGCATTGATTCCTTATTTAATTTCTGTTCGTTTTGGGTTTCATTTATACCTCAATACCAAAATATTTTTTTTTTCCGTTTTAAGCTTCGTTTGCATATTCAATTTAAGCATAACTCGTATTAAGATTTATTTATTCATTTATATTATTACTTCTTGTATGTTTTTTTGCTGTGATTATTTATTTAATTTCTTTTGGCTTTGGGTTTCATTTATACTTTAATGCTATTTTCTAGTCGTTTTGAGTTTGAATTTTAACAGGTATTTATATTTGATGATCTTAAGTTTAAAATGGCCTTTACTTTTCTTTGAAGAACTTCTTTTTCGGAATGTTTTTCTGTTAATTAATTTTTATTTGTTTTGATTGCAAAAACTTTCAAGTTCTTGAAAATACCTTATTTCAAAATCAAACTTTTTTTTCAAAGTCAAATTTCATCAAAATTAGTAGCAAAGTAACAATATCAAAGTAAAAAAAATGGGTTTGTGTCCACGTCGAAGTTTTTATTATCTGATATTTGAACTATTTTTAACAAAATGGCTATCTAAAAATTTTTTATTGAATGGGTTTTGGGGAAAAGGTCATGGGGGGGGGCTAATTGTCCTTCGATCTCTTTTAACTCTTTAAAAGGGAGCTAGAAATTTCCATTCTCCATCAAATGAGACCTCTGAAGTTTATATGAGCATCCCTTCTATAAGAACCATAAATGCCCCCAGGGCATAACTTACAACGCCTGTCCCCGGGCCCTGGGGGTTGATTCGTCACCGAAGTGTCGATATCTGATGTTTGAAACTATTTTTAAAATAACAGTGACTTCAAAATTTTTATCGGATGGGTTTGGAAAAGAAAAAGGCATGGAAGGGTGAGAGGCTAGTTGCCCTCCGATCTCTTTTGACTCTGAAAAAGTGAACTAGAACTTTTAATTTAAAATCAAATGAACCCTCTTTGAAGTTTATACGAGCATCTCTGTCATAAGAACTATATACGGTCCCAGGACATAACGTAAAACGCCTGCTCCCCCAGGCCCTGGGGGATTGAGTTGACACGGGAGTTTTTTTTTATCTAAACTTTGAAATATTAAAAAAAATGGCTATCTCAAAATTTATATCGGATGGGTTTGTGGAAAAAGGGCCTGGGGAGTGGGGCTAGCTGCCCTCCGATCTGACTTGTAAAAATTGGACTCGAACTTTCAATATCCATTCAATTGAGCCCTCTCTGAAGTTTGTACGAACATCCCTTCCATAAGAACCATATATGTCACCAGGGCATAACTTGCAGCGCCTGCCCCCAGGCCTTGAGGGGTTGTGTAGACACCGGAGTTTTTCTTATCTGACCTTTGAACTATTTCTAAACAAAATGGCTATCTCAAAATTTTTATCGGATGCATTTGGGGGAAAAGGGACATGGGGGGGGATAGTTGCCCTCTGATCTCTTTTGACTGTTAAAAACTGAACTAGAACTTTCAATTTCCTATCAAATGAGCCCTCTCTGAAGTTTATACGAGCATCCCTTTCATAACAGCTTTATATGCCCGCCGGCATAACTTACACCGCCTACCCCGGGCCCTGAAGGATTGTGTCAACCCCGGAGTTTTCGTTATATGATCTTAGAACCATTTTGAAGAAATGGCTCTCTCAAAGTTCTTATCGGATGGGTTTGAGGAAAATAGGGCGTGGAGGGGCGGGGGCTAGTTGCCCTCCAATTTCCAGTCAAATGAGCCCTCTCTGAAGTTTATACGAGCATCCCTTTCATAAGAACCATATACGGCCCCAGGACAACGCTTACAAAGCCCATCACCCTTCCCCGGGCCCTGGGGGTTGTGTTGACACTGGAGTTTTTGTTCTCTAGTTTTTGAACAATTTTTTAAAAATGGCTATCTCAAAATTTGTAATGGATGGGTTTGGGGAAAAAGGGCATGTTAGCATTTTGTGCGTTATAGTTGATAGCATTTTTATGTGGTATAGTTGTTAGCACTTTTGTAGTTTTGATTGACAAATCAGATTTTGGTTTAAAACCCTAAAAAAAGCTACTGTATTTTATACAACTACATCGTCATACTTTTTTTAATGTTGAAAATCCTGTTTTAATATTTTTATGCAAGATGATGTTAATAACATTTGCTACTATAGGGCTATAAAAAAATACAGTTGTTCGTAAAAAATTGATTCCACTAAAAAAAAATATTTTTGCTAATTACAAAAGGTTTCCAAATACATAAATTTCCTTAAAATGAGCCATTATGCAGCTCTCTATGATGTTCCAGTGCCCCGTTAGCTGTGGAGTAAAAAAAAAAAAAAAAAAAAACGTTGCCTTTGATACAGAATATCGTAGTTCAAGCCACCCTTCTTGTTTTTCAAGCCCCCATATTTTCTTTATTGTTCAAGCCAAAAGACTGTAAGTTTCCTATAGAGGAGTTTCGGAAAAGAAGTTTTAATAATGTACTTCGTATTTTGATCAGACACTATTTTTAGGAGCTATTGGCTTTTTTATTTTTGAGTATGGGACATTATCGTCTCTTACTATGTTGCTAACTACACAGTTTATACGAGCATCTCTGTCATAAGATCTATATACGGTTCCAGGACATAACTTAAAACGTCTGCCCTCCCCCCAGGCCCTGGGGGATTGAGTTGACACCGGAGTTTTTGTTATCTAAACTTTGAACTATTTAAAAAAAATGGCTATATCAAAATTTATATCGGATGGGTTGGCGGAAAAAGGGCTTGGGGAGTGGGGCTAGTTCTAATCCGATATATTTGACTCTTAAAAATTGGACTCGAACTTTCAATTTTCTTTCAATTGAGCCCTCTCTGAAGTTTGTACGAACATCCCTTCCATAAGAACCATATATGCCACCAGAGCATAACTTGCAGCGCCTGTCTCCGGGGCCTGGGGGGTTGTGTCGACACCGGAGTTTTTGTTATCTGACCTTTGAACTATTTTAAACAAAATGGCTATATCAAAATTTTTATCGGATGCATTTGGGGGAAAAGAGCCGGGGGGGGGGATAGTGCCCCTCTGATCTCTTTTGACTTTTAAAATCTGGACTAGAACTTTCAATGTCCTATCAAATGAGCCCTCTCTGAAGTTTATACGAGCATCCCTTCCATAACAGCTATATATGCCCACCGGGCATAACCTACAACGCCTACCCCGGGCCCTGAAGGATTGTGTCGACCCCGGAGTTTTCGTTATATGATCTTTGAGCCATTTTGAAAAAATAGTCTCTCAAAGTTCTTATCGGAAGCGTTCGAGGAAAATAGGGCGTGGAGGGCGGGGGCTAGATGCCCTCCGATCTTTTTTGACTCTTAAAAAGTGAATGAGAACTTTCAATTTCCAATCAAATGAGCCCTCTCCGAAGTTTATACGAACATCCCTTCCCTAAAAACCATATATGCCCCCAGAGAATTACTTACAACACCTGCCCTGGGGCCCTGGGGGGTTGCTTCCACTCAGGAGTTTTTCTTATCTGACCTTTGAACTATTTCTGACAAAATGGCTATATAAAAATTTTTATCGGATGGGTTTGGGGAAAAAGGGTGTGTTTGTGTTGGGATAGTTACCCTCGGATATCTTTTGGCTCTTAAAAAGTGAACTAGAATATTCAATTTCCAGTCAAATGAGCACTCTCTGAAGTTTATACGAGCATCCCTTACATAAGAACCATATACGGCCCCAGGACAACACTTTCAAAGCCTACCCCCCTCCCCCTCTCCGGGCTCTGGGGGTTGTGTTGACACCGGAGTTTTTGTTATCTAGTTTTTGAAAATTTTTTTAAAAATGGCTATCTCAAAATTTGTAGTGGATGGGTTTGGGGAAAAAGGGCATGTTAGCATTTTGTGCGTTATAGTTGATAGCATTTTTATGTGGTATAGTTGTTAGCACTTTTATGGTTTTGATTGACAAATCAGAATTTGGTTTAAAACCCTAAAAAAAGTTATTGTATTTTATACTACTATATCTACATACTTTCAATAATGTTAAAAATTCTGTTTTGATATTTTTGTATGCAAGATGATGTTAATAACATTTGCTACTACAGGGCTATAAAAAAAAATACAGTTGTTCGTAAAAAATTGATTCCATTAAAAAATTGTTTTTGCTAATTACAAAAGCTTTTTAAATACATCAATTTCCTTAAAATGAGCCATTTAACAGCCCTCAATGATGTTCCAGTGCCCTGCTAGCTGCAGAGGAAAAAAAAGAGAAAAAAACTTTGCCTTTGATACAGAATATCGTAGTTCAAGCCACCCTTCTTGTTTTTCATATTTTGTTTGTTGTTTAAGCCAAAAGACTGTAAGGTTCCTGTAGAGGAGTTTCAGAAAAAAAGTTTTAATAGTGTACTTCGTATTTTGATCAGACACTATTTTTAGGAGCTATGGGCTTTTGTATTTTTTAGTATGGGACATTATCGTCTCTTACTATGTTGCTAGCTACCGCTGCAGTGCAGATTCAATGTATAAACTTCCAACCATAAAATGACGTGACGAGTATATTGAATCGAAAGAAAAAAAACTTAATTTAAAATTTTGAGATATTATCCTAGTTGGAATAAAAAAACTAAAATTATTGCTCAGACAACATAAATGCTTTTGCAGTTTACATAATAACTTTAGCGATTCTGACCTGAAAACTAAAATGAAATTTTTCTATGGAAATACAGCCCAACGTTACAGAGAGGCTCCCTTTTGGAGTTAATCCAAAAATGTTTGGTTCCAGGACACAATTATAACTTGGAACTGAGAGATGAAATAAAATTATTTTATCTAAATTTTTTATGAATAACAAACCATTCGATTGAAAAATCAGATTTTTGTTAAAACCCTTAAAAAATTACTGCATTTCATGCAACTATATCTACATGTTTTTTATAACGTTAAAAATCCTATTTTGATCTTCGTATCCATGAGGATGTTTATAACGTTTGCTATTACAGTGTTGAACAAAAATGTAGTTTTTATTAAAAAAATTATTTTGTTAATTACAAGAGGTTTTTAAATACATCAATTTTCTTTAAAATGAGCTATTAAACAGCTCTCTATGATGTTCCAGTGCCCTGCTAGCTACAGAGGGAAAAAACACCAGTGCCCTGCTAGCTACGGAGGAAAAAATGGAAAAAAATGCCTTTGATGCTTTTATGGAGCTTGTTGCATGTAGATTTTATTTCCTGGAACTTTCTGAGGGCTGATTTTTTGTTCGTGAAACTTGTTTTTCTCTCTTTTCGCAAAACTTGTTCAACGACTTTTTCTTATAGTAAATCTTATTTTGTCCAAGGAAATTATTTTGTGCCAATTTTAGTTCGTGGACCTTGTTATACGTTGATTTTCTCTTCGTGAAACTTGTACATTAATTTTTCTTCTCGTGAAACATGTTTGACGTTGATTTCTCTCGTCATGAAAATTTACAGTGATTTTTTTTTGTCATTGTGAAACTCGCCTTGTTCGTGAAACTCATTACATGCTGATATTTGTTCGTGAAACCCTATTCTCTTCTTCTTTGAGAAAATTCAGAACTTAAGTGCAACTTTTTAACTTCTGGGGTGAATCTCAAAACCGGACTGTATCTATGAAAAAATTCAGAGTCGAAGTGTAACTTTTTTTCTCTTCTATGGAAAAATTCAGAAGAGAACTTGAACTGCTCTTCACTGTATTGAGAAAATTCATAATGAAATTGGAGCTTTTTCTCATCTTTGAGAACATTCAGAATCGAAGTATAGCTTTTCCTATCTTCTACGGAAAAAATTCAGAACAGAACTTGATTTTTTTTTCTTCTTTGAAAAATTTAGAAGTGAAGTGGAACTTTTTAACTTCTTTGATGAATCTCAGAACCGGACTATATCTATGAAAAAATTCAGAATCGAAGTGTAATTTTTTTTTCTTCTAGGATAAATCAGAATAAAAGTTTAAAATTTAACTACTTTTGGGCTAGGTTTATTTAGGTTAGGTTAGCATTAGCGGGCATGCTAACCTAACCTAAATAATCTTAGTTTAAAAGTAGTTAACTAATATTTACATGTCATGATGGCGTAATCTCGCATGATTTGTTTCGATTCCGAGGGGCTTTATAATGCAGCAAAAACAGGTTTTGAAGGTCAATGACCCTTGGCTTGATGTTAAACTTCGACTCTGAATTTTTTCCGAAGAAGAAAAATAAGTTACACTTCAGTTTTGAGTTTTCACAAAGAAGAAAAAATTCCAATTAAATTCAGAATTTGTACAAAGAAGAGAAAAAAAGTTGTACTTCGACTATGGATTTTCTCAAGGAAGAGAAAAAAAGTTATACTTCGACTTTGGATTTTCTCAAGGAAGAGAAAAAAGTTACACTTCGATTCCTATTTTTTCCAAAGAATAGAAAAAGTTCCAGTTCAATTCTGGATTTTCTCAAAAGAAGAGAATGAAGTCCCATTTTAGTTCTGAATTTTCATAAAGAAGAGAAAAAAGTGTTAAACTTTGATTCTGAATTTTTCCGAAGAAGAGAAAAAAAGAAGTTACACTTTAGTTCTGAGTTCTCCCAAAGAAGAGAAAAGTTCCACTTAAGTTCTGAAATATCTCAAATATGTAAGAGTTACAATTCAATTCTGAATTTTCTCAAAGAAACGAAAAAAGTTCAAATTCTGTTCTGGATTTTTCTGTAGAAAAGAAAAAAAAGTTATACTTCAATTCTGTTTTTTTCCAAAGAAGACAAAAAGTTTTACTTCGATTCTGAATTTTTTCAGAAAAGGGAAAAAATTTCCACTTTAATTCCAAATTCTCTCAATGAAGAGAAAAAGTTACACATTGATTCCAAATTTTCCAAAGAATGGAAAATGTTCCGGTTCAATTCTGAATTTTACCAAAGAGGAGAAAGAAGACACTTCAGAACTAAATTTTCTCAAAAATGCGAAAATAAATTCAAGTTCTGTTCTGAATTTTTTCCGTATAAGATAGGAAAAGATATACTTTGATTCTAAATTTTCTCAATGATGAGAGAAATTTCCATTTTGATTCTGAGTTTTTTCAAAGAAGTGAAGAGCAGTGCAAATTTTCTTCTAAATTTTCCCATAGAAGAGAAAAAATTCCACTTTAAGTTTGAATTTTCTCAATGAAGAGAAAAAAGTTTACATTTCGATTCTAAATCCTCCAAAGAATGGAAAAAGGTCCCAGTTCAATTCTGAATTTTCTCAAAGAAGAGAGAAAATTTCAAGTTCTGTTCTGATTTTTTTCCCGTAGAAGATAGGAAAACTTATGCTTCGATTCTGAGTTTTCTCAAAGATGAGAGAAAGTTCCACTCTAACTTTGAGCTTTCTCAAAGAAGTGAAGAGTAGTTTAAGTTCTCTTCCGAATTTTTCCATAAAAGAGAAAAAATCTCCACTAAGATTCTGAATTATTTTCAAAGATATGGTCCAGTTCTGAGATTCACGAAAGAAGTTAAAAAGTTCCACTTAAATTCCACTCAAAGAAGAGAAGAATATTGTTTCACGAACAAGGATCAGCATGTAATGATTTTCACGAGCAAGACGAGTTTCACAATGAGACAAAAAAATCACTCTACATTTTCATGAAGAGAGAAATCAACGTGGAACATGTTTCACGAGAAGAAAAATCAATGTATAAGTTTCACGAAGGGAAAATCAAAGTGTAACAAGTTCCATGAACTAAAATTGGCAAGCAATAAGTGCTTTGAACAAAATCAGATTCACGATAAGAAAAAATCATCGAACAGGTTTTGCGAAGAATGAGAAGAAAAAACAAGTTTCACGATAAGAAAAATCAGTCCTCAGCAAGTTCCACGAAACGAAGTCGTCATACAACAAGTTCCATAGACAAAATTAATTTCGCGTGGAGAAAAAAAAAATCAATTTACATGTTTCACGACGAGGAAAATCAACATGCAACAACGTACACGAACAATAATGAGGATGGAATGAGTTCCATGAACAAAATCAGTTTCGCTAGGAGAAAACTGTACAAGTTTTCTAAGAAGAAAAACAGCAACCTGTAACTAGTTTCCCGAACATAATTAGCATGTAATGAGTTTCACGAGCAAGACGAGTTTCACAATGAGAAAAAAATGACAGTACATTCTTATGAAGAGAGAAATCAACGTGAAACATGTTTCAGGACAAGAACATCAATGTACAGGTTTCACGAAGAGAAATTCAACGTGTATCAAGTTACACGAACTAAAATCGGTACGCAATAAGCTCCTAGTACAAAAGCAGATTCACGATTAGAAAAATCATTGTACAAGTTTCACGAAGAGAAAAATCTATTTGTAACAAGTTTCACGAACAAAAATCAGTATGCATCAAGTTCCATGAAGAAAATAAGCATGCAAGAAGTTTCATGAACTTGTTTCACGTCAGTTCATGTCAGTTTCACGTGGAGAAAAATCAATGTACAAGTTTCGTGATGAGAAAAATCAGCATGCAACAGCGTTCACAAAGGATAATAAGCATGCAATGAGTTCTATGAACATAGTCAGTTTCACTAGGAGAAAACTCAATGTATAAGTTTCACGAAGAAAAAAACAATCCGCAACAAGTTTCACGATTAAGTTCTATGAACATAGTTAGTTTCACGAGGTCACGAATCAATGTACAAGTTTCACGAAGAGAAGAGACAACATACATGAAGCCTCTATTAAACCCCAGGAAAATAATGAAAAATTTGTAAAAATATTTTATACGGAAAATAATCTCTTAAAATTCTCAAACCTCGACCCATAAGCCCTATAAAGTATTAAAAATATGAAACAAATTTTAAAATATGATACATAATTGCTTAAATCCTTAAATGATAGTAAATCCTTAGTCGAAATTGCCCTCTAAGTGTTTGTGAAAACAGTATCGCAGTGCCATTCTGGTCACGAGGTAAAATTTTTTCATGTCCTGGATCTATCAAACCCCAGGAAAATAATGAAAATATGTAAAAATATCAAAATACGGAAAATAATCTTTTAAAATTCTCAAAGCTCGACCCATAAGCCCTAGAAAATATTAAAATTATGAAACAAATGTTAAAATATGGAAAATAATTGCTTATAATCTTCAAGTGCTATTATATCCTTAGTCAAAATTGTCCCTTGAGTATGAGTAAAACTGATATTGCTGTTCTACTTTGCTCTCGAGGTTAAATGTTTTCATGCCTTGGACCTAGAGGTTGAATGTTATCATGCCTTGAATCTATTTAAACCCCATTAAAATAATAAAAATAATGAATAAAATATTGAAATACGTAAAATAATCTCTTAAAATTCTCAAATCTCGGGCCAAAAGCCAAGAAAATATTGAAAATATTAAAGAAATGCTTAAATATGGTGTATAATTTCTTAAAATCCTTAACTGCTATCAAATCCTTAGTCAAAATTGCCTCCTAGGTATTTGTGAAACCGATATTGATGTTCCATTCTGGTCTCGAGATTGAATATTTTCATGCCTTGGATCTATTAAACCCAGGGGGAAAATAATGAAAAAAATATATAAAAATTTTAACATATGGAAAATAATATCTTAAAATTCTCAGACGTCGGACCAGAACCCCCGTGAAAATACTAAATATATCAAGCAAATGTTAAAATATCGAAAATTATGGCTTAAAACCCTCAAATGCTAGCATGTCCTTAGTCAAAATGGTCTACAGATGCGTGTGAAAACGGTGTTGCAGTGCCACTCTGCTCTCCGCGGTTAAATTTCTTATGCCCTGGATCTATTAAACCCAAGAAAAATAATGAAAAATATAAAAACCCTCAAATAATGTAAATAATTGCTTAAAACCCTCGAAAGCTAGGATACCCTTAGTCAAAATTGGGCCCTAGATGTGCGTAAAAACGGTATTGCTGTCTATTCCACTTTCGTAGTTCCTTTTTTTAAGCACTGGATCTATTAAATCCGTTGAAAATAATTAAAAACATGAAAAAAATGAAATATGGTAAATAATCTCTTAAAACTCTCAAAACCTCGGCCCATAAGCCCTAGAAAATATTAAAAATATGAAAATTTGTTTAAAATATGGTAAATAATTTCTTAAAATCTTCAAGTGCTAGCATATCCTTAGTCGATATGGCCCTCAGATGTGAGTGCAAACGGTATCGCAGTGTTACTCTGGTCTCCCGGTTGAATGTTCTTATACCCTGGATCTATTAAACCCCGGAAAAATATTGAAAAATATGAAAAAAAATGGAAATTCAAGCTGGTAAAATTGATGAGTGTGATGTTGTAGTCAAAGAACTTCACAATTTCGTGAACAGTCAGGGGAACATCTTAGAAAATCATTGGTTATTCATTGTATTAGTAAGAAATCTTTGACAATTTTGCCAGTAATCTAAGTTTTGTATTCTATTGAAGCAAATTTGATTTTTGAAATAGGGGAAAATATCTCCAAAAGGTGTAACAGGTCTTGATAGAAGTTACAGCATCAGATACAGCACATCAAGGAATCTTATTGTAAAAGTTTCATGCGTTTATCTACAAGAAATGTAGAATTTGTTGCTTTTTCGATGAAAATATCTAAAAAAATGGTAAATTCAGGCTGGTAAAATTGATGAGTGTGAAGTAGTAGTCAGAAGAACTTCCAAATTTGTGAAAACTCAGGGGAAAATCTTAGGAACCCATGGTTATTTACTGTGTCAGTGAAAAATCGTCGACAATTTTGCCTGTAATCTAAGCTTTGTATTCTATTGAACCAAATTTCAATTTAAAAAAAAATGGGAAAACACCTCCGAAGAGTTTAACGGGTCTTGATAAAAATTACAGCATCAAATAAAGCACATCAAAGAATCTAAGTGTGAAGGTTTCACGTGCTTATCTACAAGAATGTCTGAAAATGTCTTGGAGGTGAGGATGTGATGTCATAGGGTGCCACAGAGCAGTAATGGCGTATCACTATGGCGTGAATTGCTTGGAGTATCACGTTCAAGAAATGAAATGCCGAGTTTCCGCTGTTAAAATAATAAAAAAAAACAGTGTTTAATTTAACAATTTAGAAAGAACTTCAAAATTTGTGTGAAAACTCAGGGGAAAATCTTAGAAAATCATGGTTATTCACTATATCAGTGAAAAATCGTCGACAATTTTGCCTGTAATCTAAATTTTGTATTCTATTGAACCAAATTTGATTTGTTAAAAAATGGGAAAACACCTCTAAAAGGTGTAACGGGTCTTGGTAAAAGTTACAGCATCAAATACAGCGCATCAAAGAATCTAAGTGTGAAGGTTTCACGTGCTTATCTACAAGAATGTCTGAAAATGTCTTGGAGGTGATGATTTAAATGTCAGAGGGTGGCATAGAGCAGTAATGGTGTATCACTGTGGCGTGACTTGCTTGGAATGTCACGTTCAAGAAATAAAATGCCGAGTTCCCGTTGTTCAAATAATAAAAATCAGCGTTTAATTTAGTTTCAGAAGCTTATTTTCGGTGGGAAAAGGTTGAAAATGTCGTAGGGATGATGAGGGGTGGTGCCACAGGGATGACGGAGGGGCAGGTGTGTAATGCCATGGTGATGTGAGGTGTTTTGTAGAGCATCATGATAGTCTTGGCTTGCGAAAACTTGAATCAATGGATTGAAGTTTAATTTTCAACAAGAAATGTCTAAAAATGTCTTAGGAATGATGAATGGGGTGTTGAGGGGCAGTCAAATAATGTTACTGTGGCGTGAATTGCATGGTGTAACATGTTCTACAGCTTAAAAGTTAAGGTGGATGTGTTAAAAGAATTTTTTCAGTGGAGGGGGAGTGAAAATATATAATGTCTAAAAATTTACATCTAGTATTAACCCTCCCTCCCTGGAATTGCCTGCTAGGACCCTTAGCTATCTTCTCTTGGCGTATGTTTTCTGTTTTCCATTTCTCATGTTTTTAAATGCTTTTTCTGTGTTTTGAGAGTTTTATAATACTTGTTTTAGTAATAAATTTGTATGCACAAAGCCCTGTGTCTTTTTTAGATTCCTTAGGACGAATCTATAATACATAAGCGTTTACAGAATGTAATTATCTAGTATTCTCCTTTCGCCTTTGTTGTTTTTTCTCTTCGTGAAACTTATACACTGATTCTTCTACTAGTGAAACTGACTATGTTCATTGAACTCCTTGCATGCTTATTATCGTTCGTGAACGTTGTTGCATGTTGATTTTTCTCATCGTGAAACGTGTGCATTGATTTTTTCTCCACGTGAAGCTGACTATGTTCTTGGAACTTGTTGAATCATCATTTTCTTATGGAACTTGATGCGTACTGATTTTTGTTCGTGAAACTTGTTACATATGGATTTTTCTATTCGTGAAACTTCTGCAATGATTTTTCTTATCGTGAATCTACTTTTGTTCAAGGAACTAATTGCGCGCTGGTTTTAATTCTTGGAACTTGATATACGCTGATTTTCTCTTCGTGAAACTTGTATATTCATTTTCTTCTCGTTAAACATGTTTCACGTTGATTTCTCTTTCATGAAAATGTACTCTGAGATTTTTTCTCATTGTGAAACTCATCTTGCTCGTGAAACTCATTACATGCTGATTATGTTCGTGAAATTAGTTAAATGTTGTTTTTTTCTTAGCAAACCTGTACACTTCTCTCCTGGTGAAACTGATTTTGTTCATGGAACTCAAAAAATAGTGCTTATTATTGTCCGTGAACGTTTTTGCATGTTGATTTTTCTCGTCGTGAAGAATGTACATTGATTTTTTTCCACGCGAAACTAATTTTGTCTATTGAAGATTTTGCATGATGAATTCATTCCGTGAAACTTGCCGAGAACTGATTTTTTGTTTGTGTTTTTTTTCTTCTCTCTCTTCGCAAAACAGGTACAATCATTTTTCTTATCGTGGGTCTGATTTTGCTCAAGGAACTTATTGCTAGTGAAAAAAATTGAAGGAACTTATTGCGTCGAAGGTTAACGTCAAGCCAAGTGTCATTGACCTTCTAAACCTGTTTTTGCTGGATTATAAAGCCCCCTCGGAACCGAAACAAATCGTGCGAGATTACGCAATCATGAAATGTAAATATTAGATAACTACTTTTAAGCTAGGTTTATTAGGTTAGGTTTACATGACCGCTCATGCTAATTTAACCTAAATAAACCTAGAGTTTTTCAAATAAGTGGATAGCAGTTCAAATTTTCTTCTGAATTTTTCCATAGAAGAAAAAAGTTCCACTTTAAGTTTGAATTTTCTCAATGAAGAGAAAAAAGTTACATTTCGATTCTAAATTCTCCAAAGAATGGTAAAAGGTCTCAGTTAAGTTCTGAATTTACTCAAAGAAGAGAGAAAATTTCAAGTTCTTTTCAGATTTATTTCCGTAGAAGATAGGAAAACTTATACTTGGATTCTGAATTTTCTCAAAGATGAGAGAATGTTCTACTCTAATTTTGAGTTATCTCAAAGAAGTGAAGAGTAGTTCAAGTTCTATTCTGAATTTTTCCATAGAAGAGAAAAAAAGTTACACTTCAATTCTGAAATATGGTCCAGTTCTGAGATTCACGAAAGAAGTTAAAAAGTTCCACCTAAGTTCCACTCAAATAAGAGAAGAATATTGTTTCACGAACAAGAATCAGCATGTAATGATTTTTACGAGCAAGACGAGTTTCACAATGAGAAAAAAATCACTGTACATTTTCATGAAGAGAGAAATCAACGTGAAACATGTTTCACGAGAAGAAAAATCAATCTACAAGTTTCACGAAGAGAAAATCAAAGTGTAACAAGTTCCGTGAACTAAAATCGGTAAGCAATAAGTTCCATGAACAAAATCAGATTCACGACAAGAAAAAATCATTGTGCAAGATTTGCAAAGAGAGAGAAGAAAAAACAAGTTTCACGAAAAAAAAATCAGTCCTCAGCATGTTCCACGAAACGAAGTCATCATGCAACAAGTTCCATAGACAAAATTAGTTTCGCTTGGAGAAAAAAGAATCAATGTACATGTTTCACGACGAGGAAAATCGACGTGTAACAACGTACACGAACAATAACGAGCATGGAATGAGTTCCATGAGCAAACTCAGTTTTGCTAGGAGAAAAGTGTACAAGTTACCTAAGAAAAAAAACACCAACATGTAAATAGTTTCACGAACATGAGTAGAAAGGGGGGTACCAGCGCGACGATGACCACGTGGTTTATGGTTTTCTCAGTGAGAATGAAAAAACAGGAATTTTCTCACTTGAAAAAACATGAATTTTCTCACATTCATGGATGTTTTCTTGGATGGTTATGTGTGTTGGTCAATTTATTTGATGTTTTTCATTGATGTCAACAGCAATTCATGTCTGTTTTATGTCTGTTCGTTGTCAGTGAGAATGAAAAAACAGGAACTTTCTCACATTTATGGTTGTTTTCTTGGATGGTTATGTGTGTTGGTCAATTTATTTGATGTTTTTCATGGCTGTCAACAGCAATTTATGTCTGTTTTATGGTTTTTGTCAGTGAGAAAATTCCTGTTTTTTCATTCTCACTGAGAAAACCATAAACCACGTGGTAATGTTCGGAGTATAAGATAGCCTAGGGAGAACACGTGGTTAATTAAAGCGATTGGGAATTTGGAACACCTATGCTGTCAGTCATTAATCAAATTGTTTCCGGGCAAAGTTTAATAATGTCTGACAGGTACTATCAATCATTAATCAAATTGTTTCCAGGCGAAGTTTAATAATGTCTGACAGGTGATGTCATGATTGATTGATTGACATTAAAGGGGAATTAATTTGTTGTTTATAAAGAGAATTGATTCACGAGAGGGGAATTAATTTGTTGTTTCTAAAGAGAACTGTCTCCGAGCGAATGTTTCGATCTTAGCAATGAAGAGATTGATTCACGTAAGTGTTTCCAAATAATTTGAAATGTGTCAGCGCAGAGATGCCAAAACAAAAGAAACACGCTGAAATTACGTTTAGGGATTATTTCGGCGAAACCATTTAACCATTTTAGGGAATTATTTCGGCGAAACAGTTAGAGACATTTTAAAAGATGATTTTAGAAGAGAATTTAAGGGTGAAACTCTGTGGTCGTTATAATACACAAGTTATATTTTAACAGTGTCGTGAGGTCCCCTACCCCAACCCCAAAGGGTTCCAATCCCCCTACCCCAACCCAAAGGGTTCCAATCCCCCTACCCCAACCCCGAAGGAAGCCCCGGTCCTCAAAGGTCCCCCCGAAGGAAGAACCCCGGTCCCCAAAGGTCCACCGGGCTCCCAAAAGACCACCAGGCTCCCAAAGGGCCCCCCGGACCCCCAAAGAACTTCCCCCCGTTCCCCAAGGGCCCCCGGGCGCACAAAGGACCCAACGGCCCGCAAGTGCCCCCCCCGACCCCTAAAGGACCCCCGGCGCCCCAAAGGCCCCTGAGCCCCCATTTTTTAATACTTTTTTTTGGCTTTATTATATCTTTTCAGAACAAGCTATTTTCTAAATGTCCATCCTAAACCCATTTTAAAAGTTTAAGTACCCATCCTATTCACCCACAACTTTACTATACTGATTTTTGAATGCTCCAACACCAAGTAATACTTTTCAATGGCATTTCAGAACAAGTTCTTTTCATAATGTCCCTCCTAAACCCATTTTAAAAATTGAAGTACCCTTCCTTTACACCCACAACTATACTTTAGAGCTTTTTGAATGCTCAAACACCGAACAATACTTTTCAAAGGGCATTTAAGAACAAGTTCTTTTCTTAATGACCATCCTAAGCCCATTTTACAAGTTAAAGTTCCCATCTTTTTCACCCACAACTTTACTTTACAGCTTTTTGAATGCCCCACACCAAGCAATACTTTTCAAAAGCCATTTCAGAACAAGTTTTTTTCTTAGTGACCGTCCTAAACCCATTTTACAAATTGAAGTACCCATCCTTTTCACCCACAACTTAGTTACAGGTAAGAGTTTGAAGTTTTACCTTAGAGACTTAGCTTAGAGTTTTAGTCTGGTTTAGTTTTAGTTAAAAGTTTAGAGGTTTTTTTTTAGCTTAGACTCTTAGCTTAGAGTTTTTGTTAGTGTTCTAGTATAGTTTAGTTTTAGTTAAGAGTTTAGAGCTTTTAGCTTAGAGTCTTAGCTTAAAGTTTTAGTTTGGTTTAGTTTTAGTTAGAAGTTTAGAGTTTTTTTTTTAGCTTAGAGTCTTAGCTTAGAGTTTTTGTTAGAGTTCTAGTTTAGTTTAGTTTTAGTTAAGAGTTTTTAGCTTAGAGTCGCAGCTTAGAGTTTTATTCAGAGTTCTAGTTTAGTTTAGTTTAGTTACAGTTCAGAATTTAGAGTTTCAGCTTAGAGTCATAACTTATAATTTTACTTAAAGTTGTAGTTTGGTTAAGATTTAGTTAAGAGTTTCGAGTTTTAGCTTAGAGTCTTAGCTTAGAGTTTTTGTTAGAGTTGAAGTTTAGTTTAATTTTAGTTAAGAATTTGATGTTTTACCTTTGAGTTTCAGTTACAGTTCTAGTTTAGTTTAGTTTTAGTTAAGAGTTTAGAGTTTTTAGCTTAGAGTCTTAGCTTAAAGTTTTAGTTTGGCTTAGTTTTAGTTAAAAGTTTAGAGTTTTTTTTTAGCTTAGAGTCTTAACTTAGAATTTTTGTTAGAGTTCTAGTTTATTTTACTTTAGTTTTAGTTAAGAATTTATAGTTTTTATCTTAGATTCTTAGTTTAGAGTTTTATTAAGAGTTCTAGTTTAGTTTAGTTAAAGTTCAGAATTTAGAGTTTTAGCTTAGAGTCTTAGCTTAGAATTTTACTTAAAGTTGTAGTTTGGTTAAGTTTTAGTTAAGAGTTTCGAGTTTTAGCTTAGAGTCTTAGCTTAGAGTTTTTGTTAGAGTTCTAGTTTAGTTTAGTTTTAGTTAAGAGTTTTACCTTAGAGTCTTAGCTAAGAGTTTTAGTTAGAGTTGAAGTTTAGTTTAGTTACAGTTAAGAATTTAGAGTTTCAGCTTAGAGTCATAGCTTAGAGTTTTACTTAAAGTTTTAGTTTGGCTAAGTTTTAGTTAAGAGTTTCGAGCTTTAGCTTAGAGTCTTAGCTTAGAGTTTCTGTTAGAGTTCTAGTTTAGTTTAGTTTTAGTTAAGAGTTTGCTGTTTTACCTTTGAATTCCAGTTAAAGTTCTAGTTTAGTTTAGTTTTAGTTAAGAGTTTAGAGTTATACCTTAGAGTCTAAGCTTAGAGTTTTAGTTTAGTTTAGTTATACATAAGAGCTTATAGTTTTAGATTAGAGTATAAGATTAGATTTTTTGTTAGAGTTATAGTTTATTTTAGTTTTATTTAATAGTTTAGTGTTTTTAGCTTATAGTCATAGCTTAGAGTTTATGTTGAAGTTATAGTATATTTTAGTTTTAGTTTAGAGTTTTATCTTAGATTATTATAAAATAATTTTTGTTATATTTGAAGTTTATATTAGTTTTATTTAAGTGTTTATAGTTTTTTTTTTTATAGTTATATTTTATTTTAATTTTATTTAATAGTTTTATTTTTTAACTTTGATTTTAAGTTAGAGTTCTAGTTTAGTTTAGTTTTATTTAATAGTTTATAGTTTAACATAGAGTCTTAGCTTAGACTTTTAGTTAGAGTTCTAGTTTAGTTTAGTTTTAGTTACAGTTCAGAATTTAGAGTTTTAGCTTAGAGTCATAGCTTAGAGTTTTACTTAAAGTTATAGTTTGGTTAAGTTTTAGTTAAGAGTTTAGAGTTTTTAGCTTAGAATTTTTGTTTAATTTCTATTTTATTTTATTTTTAGTTTATAGTGTAGAGTTTTAGATTATAGTCTTAGTTTAGATCTTTTGTTATTGTTGAAATTTAGTTTAATTTTAGTTAATAATTTGATGTTTTACCATTGAGTTTCAGTTAGAGTTCTAGTCTAGTTTACTTTTAGTTTAGAGTTTAGAGTTTTTTAGCTTAAAGTCTTAGCTTAGAGTTTAGTTTAGTTTTAGTTAAGAGTTTAGAATTTTAGCTTAGAGTCTTAGCTTAGAGTTTTTGTTAGAGTTCTAGTTTATTTTAGTTTTGAGTTCTATTTTATTTTAAATATAGTTAAGAGTTTTGAGTTTTACCTTAGAGATTTAGAATAGAGTTTTAGTTTAGTTTAGTTTTAGTTAAGAGTTTAGAGTTTTTTAGATTAGAGTCTTAGCTTATAGTTTTTGTTAGAGTTCTAGTTTAGTTTATTTTTAGTTAAGAGTTTTGTCTTTTACCTTAGAGTCTTAGTTTAGAGTTTCAGTTAGAGTTCTAGTTTAGTTTAGTCTTAGTTAATAGTTTAGAGTTCTTAGCTTAGAGTCTTAGCTTAGAGTTTTTGTTAGAGTTCTAGTTTATTTTAGTTTTAGTTAAGAGTTTAGAGTTTTTAGGTTAGAGCCTTAGCTTAGAGTTTTTGTTGAAGTTTTAGTTTAGTTTAGTTTTAGTTAATAGTTTAGAGTGTTAGCTTAGAGTCTTAGCTTATAGTTTTTGTTAGAGTTGCAGTTTAGTTTAGTAATAGTTGGAGTTTTTAGCTTAGAGTCTTAGCTTAGAGTTTTTGTTAGAGTTCTAGTTTAGTTTAGTTTTAGTTAAGAGTTTGGTGTTTTACCTTAGAGTCATAGCTTAGACATTTAGTTAGAGTTCTAGTTTAGTTTAGTTATGAGTTTAGAATTTTAGCTTAGAGTCTTAGCTTAGAGTTTTTGTTAAAGTTATAGTTTAGTTTAGTTTTAGTTAAGAGTTTAGAGTTTTTAGCTTAGAGTCTTAGCATAGTTTTTGTCGAAGTTCTATTTTAGTTTAGTAATAGTTAAGAGTTTAGAGTTTTAGCTTAGAGTCTTAGCTTAGAGTTTTTGTTAAAGTTGAAGTTTAGTTTAGTAATAGTTAAGAGTTTAGAGTTTGAGCTTAGAGTCTTAGCTTAGAGTTTTTGTTAAAGTTGAAGTTTAGTTTAGTTTTAGTTAAGAGTTTAGAGTTTTTTAGCATAGAGTCTTAGCTTAGAGTTTTTGTTAGAGTTATAGTTTAGTTTAGTTATAGTTAAGAGTTTAGATTTTTTATCTTAGATTTTTAGCTTAGAGTTTTAGTTTAGTTTAATTTTAGTTAAGAGTTTAGAGTTTTAACATAGAGTCTTATCTTAGGGTTTTTTTTAGAGTTATAGTTTAGTTTAGTTTTAGTTAAGAGTTTAGAGTTTTTAGCTTATAGTCTTAGTTTAGAGTTTTTTTTTGCAGTTCTAGTTTAGTTTAGAGTTTTAGCTTAGACTTGGAGTTTTAATTAGAGTTCTAGTTTAGTTTAGTTTTATTTAATATTTTAGAGTTTTAGCTTAGAGTCTTAGCTTAGAGTTTTTGTTAGAGTTTTAGTTTAGTTTAGTTTTAGTTAAGAGTTTAGAGTTTTAGCTTAGAGTCTTAGTTTAGAGTTTTTTGTTGCAGTTCTAGTTTAGTTTAGAGTTTTAGCTTAGACTTGGAGTTTTAATTAGAGTTCTAGTTTAGTTTAGTTTAGTTTTAGTTAAGAGTTTAGAGTTTTAGCTTAGAGTCTTAGCTTAGATTTTTTGTTAGAGTTCTAGTTTAGTTTAGTTTTAGTTAAGAGTTTAGAGTTTTATCTTATATTCTTAGATTTTAGTTTTTTTTAGTGTTTTAGTTTAGTTTAGTTTTAGTTAAGAGTTTAGAGTTTTATCTTAGAGTCTTGGCTTAGATTTTTTGTTAGAGTACTAGTTAAGTTTAGTTATAGTTAAGAGTTTTGAATTTTAACTTAGAGACTTAGCTTAGAGTTTTAGTTAAGTTTAGTTTTACTTAAGAGTATAGAATTTTAGCTTAGAGTCTCAGCTTAGAGTTTTTGTTAGAGTTCTAGTTTAGTTTAGTTTTAGTTAAGAGTTTAGTGTTTTTAGCTTAGAGTCTTAGTTTAGAGTTTTTGTTGAAGTTCTAGTTTAGTTTAGTTTTAGTTTAGAGTTTTAGCTTAGACTTAGAGTTTTAATTAGAGTTCTAGTTTAGTTTAGTTTTAGTTAAGAGTTTAAAGTTTTTAGCTTAGAGTCTTAGCTTAGTTTTATTTAGAGTTCCATTTTAATTTAATTTTTGTTAAGATTTTAGAGTTTTACCTTGGAGTTTTAGCTTAGAGTTTTAGTTAGAGTTAAAGTTCAGTTTAGTTTCAGTTAAGAATTTACAGTTTTAGCTTAGAGTCATAGCTTAGAGTTTTACTTTAATTTATAGATTGGTTAAGATTTAGTTAAGAGTTTTGAGTTTTAGCTGAGTCTTAGCTTACAGTTTTTGTTAGAGTTCTAGCTTAGCTTAGGTTTACGTAAGAGTTTAGAGTTTTACCTTAGAGTCTTAGCTTAGAGTTTTTGTTAGAGTTCTAGTTTAGTTTAAGTTTAGTTAAGAATTTGATGTTTCACCTTTGAGTTTCAGTTATAGTTCTAGTTTAGTTTACTTTTTGTTAATATTTTAGTGTTTTACCTAAGAGTCTTAGCATAGAGTTTTATTTAAAGTTCTAGTTTAGTTTAGTTTTAGTTAAGAGTTTATAGTTTTAGCTTAGAGTCTTAGCTTAGAGTTTTTGTTAGAGTTCTAGTTTAGTTTATTTTTAGTTAAGAATTTTATGTTTTAACTTTTAGTTTAAGTTAGAGTTCTAGTTTAGTTAACTTTTAGTGAAGAGTTTAGTGTTTTACCTTAGAGTCTTTGCTTAGAGTTCTAGTTAGAGTTCTCGTTTAGTTTAGTTTTAGTTAAGAGTTTAGAATTTTAGCTTAGAGTCTTAGCTTAGAGTTTTTGTTAAAGTTCTAGTTTATTTTATTTTTAGTTAAGAGTTTTTGGCTTAGAGTCTTTTGATTAGAGTTTTTGTTGAAGTTATAGTTTAGTTTATTTTTAGTTAAGTGTTTATAGTTTTTTAGCTTATATTCTTAGTTTAGAGTTATATTTATAGTTGAAGTTTAGTTTAGTTATAGTTAAGAGTTTAAAGTTTTTATCTTAGAGTAGTAGTTTAGAGTTTTTGTTAGAGTTCTAGTTTAGTTTACTTAAGAGTTTAGAGTTTTATCATAGAATCATAGCTTAGAGTTTTTGTTGAAGTTTTAGTTTAGTTTAGTTTTAGTTAAGAGTTTAGAGTTTTTTAGCTTAGATTAATATATTAGATTTTTTGTTAGAGTTCTAGTTTATTTTAGTTTTAGTTAATAGTTTGGTGTTTTAAATTAGAGTTATAGCTTAGAGTTTTAATTAGAGTTCTAGTTTAGTTTAGTTTTAGTTAAGAGTTTAGAATTTTAGCTTAGAGTCTTATCTTAGAGTTTTTATTAGAGTTCTAGTTTAGTTTAGTTTTAGTTAAGAGTTTAGAGTTTTTAGCTTAGAGTCTCAGCTTAGAGTTTTTGTTCAATATCTAGTTTACTTTATTTTTAGTTAAGAGTAAATCGTTTCAGCTTAGTGTTCTAGCTTAAAGTTTATGTTAGAATTTTAGTTTAGTTTAGTCTTAGTTAAGAGTTTTGAGTTATAACTTAAAGTCTTAGATTAGAGTTTTAGTTAGGGTTGAATCCTTTTCTGGCGAGTATGGTTAGGTTAGGTTAGGCTAGATTAAGTTATGTTAGATTAGGTTAGGGTAAGTTAGGTTACGTTAGCCTACGTACGCATCACTTAGGTTATCTTAGGTTAGGTGAGAAGCAGGCAAAAACTTAGGTGTATGATTAGGTTAGGTTACATTAAGTTAGGTTAGGTTAAGTTAGGTTAGGCTAAGTTAGCCTACGTACGCGCGCGTACGTAGGCTAACCTAGCCTAACCTAACTTAACCTAACTCAGTATAATCAAATCAGTATAGTAAAGTTGTGGGTGAATAGGATGGGTACTTCAACTTGTAAAATGGGTTTAGGATGGACATTTAGAAAATAACTTGTTCTGAAAAGATATAATAAAGTCATAAAAAAGTATTAAAAAATTGGGGCTCAGGGGCCTTTGGGGCGCTGGGGGTCCTTTAGGGGTCTGGGGGGGCACTTGAGGGCCGATTGGTCCTTTGGGCGCCCGGGGGACCTGTGGGGACCGGGGGAGGGTCTTTGGGGGCCCGGGGGGGCCCTTTGGGAGCCTGGTGGTCTTTTGGGAGCCCGGTGGACCTATGGGGACCGGGGTGCTTCCTTCGGGGAGACCTTTGAGGACCGGGGCTTCCTTCGGGGTTGGGGTAGGGGGATTGGAACCCTTTGGGTTGGGGTAGGGGGATTGGAACCCTTGGGGTTGGGGTCGGGGGATCGGAACCCTTTGGGGTTGGGGTAGGGGACCTCACGACACTGTTAAAATATAACTTGTGTATTATAACGACCACAGAGTTTCACCCTTAAATTCTCTTCTAAAATCATCTTTTAAAATGTCTCTAACTGTTTCGCCGAAATAATTCCCTAAAATGGTTAAACGGTTTCGCCCAAATAATCCCTAAACGTAATTTCAGCGTGTTCCTTTTGTTTTGGCATCTCTGCGCTGACACATTTCAAATTATTTGGAAACACTTACGTGAATCAATCTCTTCATTGCTAAGATCGAAACATTCGCTCGGAGACAGTTCTCTTTAGAAACAACAAATTAATTCCCCTCTCGTGAATCAATTCTCTTTAGAAACAACAAATTAATTCCCCTTTAATGTCAATCAATCAATCATGACATCACCTGTAAGACATTATTAAACTTCGCCTGGAAACAATTTGATTAATGATTGACAGTACCTGTCGGACATTATTAAACTTTGCCCGGAAACAATTTGATTAATGACTGACAGCACAGGTGTTCCAAATTCCCAATCGCTTTAATTAACCACGTGTTCTCCCTAGGCTATCTTATACTCCGAACATTACCACGTGGTTTATGGTTTTCTCAGTGAGAATGAAAAAACAGGAATTTTCTCACTGACAAAAACCATAAAACAGGAACATGAATTGCTGTTGACAGCCATGAAAAACATCAAATAAATTGACCAACACACATAACCATCCAACAAAACAACCATAAATGTGAGAAAGTTCCTGTTTTTTCATTCTCACTGACAACGAACAGACATAAAACAGACATGAATTGATGTTGACATCCATGAAAAACATCAAATAAATTGACCAACACACATAACCATCCAAGAAAACATCCATGAATGTGAGAAAATTCATGTTTTTTCAAGTGAGAAAATTCCTGTTTTTTCATTCTCACTGAGAAAACCATAAACCACGTGGTCATCGTCGCGCTGGTACCCCCCTTTCTACTAACATAACACGCATTTACTGAGTTTCAAGAGCAAGACGAGTTTCACAATGAGAAAAAATCACTGTACATTTTCACGAAGAGAGAATGTTTTATGACAAAAACATCAATATACAAGTTTCACGAAGAGAAATTTAACGTGTATCAAGTTCCACAAACTAAAATCGGTTCCCAATAAGTTCCTTGAACAAAAGGAGATTCCCTATGCGAAAAATAATTTTACAAGTTTCACGAAGAGGTGTGTGCAAAAAGTATCGCAGTGACACTCTGGTCTCGAGGTTGAATGTTTTCATACCTTGGATCTTTTAACTCCGGGAGAATAGTGAAAAATATGAAAAAAATGGAAATTCAAGCTGATAAAATTGATGAGTTTGAGGTAGTAATCAAAGAACTTCACAATTTTGTGAAGAGCCAGGAAAAAGTCTTCGAAAATCATTGGTTATTCACAGTATTAGGGAAAAATCTTCGACAATTTTGTTGGTAATCTAAGTTTTGTATTCTACTTAAGCAAATTTGATTTTTGAAATAGGGGAAAACATTTCCAAAGGGTGTAATAGGTCTTGATAAACGTTACAGCATCAGATACAGCACATCAAAGAAACTTAGTGTGGAAGTTTCACGCGTTTATCTACAAGAAATGTAGAATTTGTTGCTTTTTCGATGAAAATATCTAAAAGATGGTAAATTCAGACTGGTAAAATTGATTAGTATGAAATAGTAGTCAAAAGAACTTCCAAATTTGTGATAACTTAGGACAAAATCTTAGAAAATCATGGTTGATCACTGTATCAGTGAAAAATCGTCGACAATTTGGTCTGTAATCTAAGTTTTGTTTTCTATAGAACTAATTATGAACTTTGAAAAAAAAGGGAAAACACCTCGAAAGGGTGTAACTGGTCTTGGTAAAAGTTACAGCATCAAATACAGCACATCAAATAATCTAAGTGTGAAGGTTTCACGTGCTTATCTACAAGAATGTCTGAAAATGTCTTGGAGGTGATGATGTAATGTCAGAGCGTGCCACAGAGCAATAATGGTGTATCACTGTGGCATGAATTGCTTGGAGTAACACGTTCAAGAAATGAAATGCCAAGTTTCCGCTGTTCAAATAATAAAAAAAAGAGTGTTTGATTTAGATTCAAAATCTTATTTTCGGTGGAAAAAGGTTAAAAATGTCATATGGATGATGAGAGGTGGTGCCACGGGGATGACGGAGGGGTAGGTGTGTAGAACCATGCTGATGTGATGTGTTTTGTGGTGCATCATGATAGCCTTGGCTTGCGAAAACTTGAATCAATAGGTTGAAGCATAATTTTTATCAAGAAATGTCTGAAAATGTCTTAGGAATGATGGATGGGGTGTCAGAGGGGCAGTGAAATAAAGTCACAGTGGCATGAATTGCATGGTATAACAAATTGGAAAGAACTTCCAAATTTTTGAAGACTCAAGGGGAAATCTCAGAAAATCATGGTTATTCAGTGAAAAATCGTCGACAATTTTGCCTGTAATATAAGTTTTGTATTCTATTGAACCAAATTTGAATTTTGAAAAAATGGAAAACACCTCCAAAGGGTGTAACGGGTCTTGGTAAAAGCTACAGCATCAAATACAGCAAATCAAAGAATCTAAGTGTGAAGGTTTCACTTGCTTATCTACAAGAATGTCTGAAAATGTCTTGGAGGTGAAGACGTGTTGTCAGATGGTGCCACAGAGCCGTAATGGTGTATCACTGTGGCTTGTATTGCTTGGAGTATCACGTTTAAGAAATTAAAAACCGAGTTCCCGCTGTTCAAATATTAAAGAAAACAGTGTTTAATTTAACAATTTAGAAAGAACTTCGAAGTTTGTGAAAACTCAGGGGAAAATCTTAGAAAATCATGGTTATTCACTGTATCAGTGAAAAATCGTCGACAATTTTTCCCGTAGTCTAAGTTTTGTATTCTATTGAACCAAATTAGAATTTTGAAAAAATGGGAAAACACCTCTAAAAGGGTGTAACAGGTCTTGGTAAGAGTTACAGCATCAAATACAGCACATCAAAGAAGCTAAGTGTGAAGGTTTCACGTGCTTATCTACAAGAATGTCTGAAAATGTCTTGGAGGTAATGAGGTGATGTCAGAGGGTGCCACAGAAAAGTAATGGCGTATCACTGTGGCGTGAATTGCTAGAAGTATCACGTTCAAGAAATAAAATGCCGAGTTCCCGTTGTACAAATAATAAAAAAAAACAGTGTTTAATTTAGATTCAGAAGCTTATTTTCGGTGGGAAATTACGCATGTTTTTGTATTTTTCTATTTGTCATATTTTTACATGTTTTGTTTTTCCCGTTGCATAGTCTTGTCTCAAAAACACTGTATTTGCAGGATTTTACTGAATATATATTTGCCTTGGAAACAAAAGTTTGACGAAATAGATATTCTCCGTCTGCGCGTCAATTATCACAGATGTAGGAAACATTTCATTCTAGTTAGCGAGTAGATTTCCTCCATGAGAAATCTACTCGTGTGCAATAGGCTATTTTTAAATATATTAACCTATAAAAAGTGTTGGAAATACCCTGTTGGACCTGACGTCTGGGGCATTGTTCTATTGGATAGAAATTTATCTTTCCAGTCCTACCGTGTACAAAGAACTAAACAAGTCTTGAGAGTCTTGAGAGAAAAAAAAGGGACTGACGTAGAATCCCCTTTCCGATGTCTACTTATAATGCCCTGGGCACAAAGGAATTGCATGGAGGCTTCTATTTATAGTACTCTTGCAATTCCTTTGTGTTACAAAATTCAATCACGAGAGCGGAATAGCTTTGCAACATCATTTTCAGACACATATAGGGGCCAATTGTCTACTAAGGGTATCCTTGTTTTTGAGGGTTTTAAGCAATCATTTGCCATATTTTAAAATTTGTTTCATATTTATAATATTTAGTATGGCTTATCGGCCGAGGTTTGAAAATTTATAGAGATTATTAACTATATTTCAATATATTTCTTCATATTTGTCATTGTTTTCCACTGGTTTAAAATATCCAGGGCATAAAAATTTCAACCTGGAGAGCAGAATGGCACAGCACACCGTTTTCACACACATCTGAGGACCATTTCGACTAAGGATATACTAGCATTTGAGGGTTTTCAGTGATTATTGTTGACATTTTAGCGTTTGTTTCATATATTTAATATTTTCATGGGCTTATGGCCTGAGGTCTGTGAGTTTTAACAAATTATTTCCAGATTTTGATAGTTTTTAATATTTGTCATTATTTTCCCCGGGTCTACTAGTTCCAGGGCATGAAAAAATTCAACCTCGAGAGCAGAATGAAACATCATTTTCGTTTTCCCAAACACCTAGGGGGCAATTTTGAGGAAGGATATGATAGCACTTAAGGACATTAAGCAATTATATACCATATTTTATCATTTGTTTCATATTTTCAATATTTTCTTGAGCTTATGGCCCGAGGTTTGAGAATTTAGGTTAGGTTTGCACGGCCGGTCATGCTAATCTAACCTAAATAAACCTAGAGTTTTTTCCAAAGAAGTGAAGAACAGTTCAAATTTTCTTCTGAATTTTTCCGTAGAAGAGAAAAAGTTCCACTTTAAGTTTGAATTTTCTCAATGAAGAGAGAAAAAAAAAATTACACTTCGATGCTAAATCCTCCAAAGGATGGGAAAAGGTTCCAGTTCAATTCTAAATTTTCTCAAAGAAGAGAGAAAATTTCAAGTTCTGTTTTGATTTTGTTTTCCGTAGAAGATAGGAAAATTTATACTTCGATTCTGAATTTTCTCAAAGATGCGAGAACGTTCCACTCTAATTCTGAGTTCTCTCAAAGAAGTAAAGAATAGTTCAAGTTCTCTTCTGAATTTTTCCATAGAAGAGAAAAAAGTTACACTTCGATTCTGAATTATTTTCAAAGATATGGTCCAGTTCTGAGATTCACGAAAGAAGTTAAAAAGTTTCACTTAAGTTCCACTCAAAGAGGAGAAAAATATTGTTTCACGAATAAGAATCAGCAGGTAATGATTTTCACGAACAAGGCGAGTTTCACAATGAGAAAAAAAATCACTGTACTTATTCATGAAGAAAGAAATCAACGTGAAACATATTTCACGAGAAGAAAAATCAATGTACTAGTTTCAATAATAAAAAATCAAAGTGTAACAAATTCCATGAATTAAAATCGGCACGCAGTAAGGTCCTTGAAAAAAATCAGATTCACGACAAGAAAAAATCATTTTACAAGTTTTGCGAAGAGAGAGAAGAAAAAACAAGTTTCAGGAACAAAAAATCAGTCCTAAGCAAGTTCAACGAAACGAAATCATCATGCAACAAGTTCCATAGACAAAATTAGTTTCACGTGGAGAAAAAAAAATCAATATACATGTTTCACGACGAGGAAATCAACATGCAACAACGTACACGAACAATAATGAGCATGGAATGAGTTCCATGAACAAAATCAGTTTCGCTAGGAAAAAAGTGTACAAGTTTCCTAAGAAAAAAAAACCAGAAACATTTAACTAGTTTCAAGAACATAATCATTATGTTATGAGTTGCACCAGCAAGACGAGTTTTACAATGAGAAAAAGAAATCACTGTACATTTTCATGAAGAGAGAAATCAAAGTGAAATATGTTTCACGACAAGAACATCAATGTACAAGTTTCACGAAGAGAAATTCAACGTATATCAAGTTCCACGAACTAAAATCGCTGCGCAATAAAATTCTTGAAAAAAAGCAGATTCACGATAAGAACAATCATTGTACAAGTTTCACAAAGAGAAAAATCCACTTGTAACGAGTTTCACGAACAAAAATCAATATGCATCAAGTTCCATGAAGAAAATAAGCATGTAACAAGTTCCATGAACTTGTTTCACGTCAGTTCATGTCAGTTTCACGTGGAGAACAATCAATGTACAAGCTTCATGATGAGAAAAATCAACATGCAGTATCATTCACGAACGATAATAAGCATGCAATGAGTTCCATGAACACAGTCAGTTTCACTAGGAGAAAAATCAATGTATAAGTATCACGAAGAAAAAAAACAACCTGCAACAAGTTTCACGTTTAAGTTCTATGAACATAGTCAGTTTCACGAGGTCACCTATCAATGTACACGAAGAGAAGAAACAACACGCAAGAAGTCTCTAATTAACCCCAGGAAAATAGTGAAACATATGTAAAAATATTAAAATTTGGAAAATAATATCTTAAGATTCTCAGACCTCAACCCATTAGCCCTATAAAGTATTAAAAATATGAAACAAATTTTAAGATATGGTAAATAATTGCTTAAATACTTAAATACTAGTATATCCTTAGTCGAAATTGCCCCCTAAGTTTTTGTGAATACGGTATCGCAGTGCCATTCTCGTCTCGAGGTTGAATGTTTTCATGCCCTGGATCTATTAAATCCCAGGAAAATAAAGAAAATATAAAAAATATCAAAATACGGAAAACAATCTCTTAAAACTCTCAAAACTTAGAGTCATAAGCCCTAGAAAATATTAAAAATATGACACATATGTTAAAGTAGGGGGAATAATTACTTATAATCTGCAAGTGTTATCACACGCTTAGTCGAAATTTCCCGCCTTAGTGTTTGTGAAAACTATATTGTAGAATGTTCTATTCTGCTTTCGAGGTTGAATGTTTACATGCCTTGGATCTAGAGGTTGAATGTTTTCATGCATTGGATCTTTTAAAACCCATTAAAATGAGGAAAAAAAATATTCAAATACGGAAAGTAATCTCGAAAAATTCTTAAATCTCGGGCCATAAGCTCAAGAAAATATTGAAAATATGAAACAAATGTTAAAATATGGTATATAATTTCTTAAAATCCTTAAGGGCTGTCATATCCTTAGTCAAAATTACCTGCTAAGTGTTTGTGAAGACGATATTGATAGTTCATTTTGGTCTCGTGCTTGAATTTTTTCATGCCCTGGATCTATTAGACCCGGATATACTGATAAGAAAATAATGAATTAAATGAAAAACAATTAAAATATGGAAAATAATATCTTAAAACTCTCAGACCTCCGGCCATAAGCCCATGAAAATATTAAATATATGAAACAAATGTTAAATGTCGAAAATTATGGCTTAAAACCCTCTAATGCTAGTAAGTCCCAAGTCGAAATGGTTCTTGTGTGTGAAAACGGTGTTGCTGTGCCACTCTGCTCTCCACGGTTGAATGTCTTATGCCCTGGATCTATTAACCCTGAGAAATATAATGAAAAAGATGAAGAAATAATTAAAATATAGTAAATAATCTCTTAAAAATTCTTATAAAATATTAAAAATATGAAAAAAATGTTAAAATATGGTAAATAATTGCTTAAAACCCTCAAAAGTAAGGATAGCCTTAGTCAAAACGGGGCCCCTAGATGTGTTTTAAAGCGGTGTTGCTATGCTATTCCGCTTTTGTAGTTGCTTTTTTAAGCCCCGGATCTATTAAATCTGAGGAAAATAGTAAAAATATGAAATAAATTAAAATATGGTAAATAATATCTTAAAACTCTCAAAACCTCAGCCCATAAGCCCTAGAAAATATTACAAATATGAAAAAAATGTTTAAAATATGGTAAATAATTTCTTAAAATCTTCAAGTGCTAGCATATCTATAGTCGAAATGGCCCTCAGATAAGTGTGCAAACGGTATCGCAGTGTCACTCTGGTCTCGAGGTTGAATGTTTTCATACCCTGGATCTATTAAACCCAAGGAAAATAGCGAAAAATATGAAAAAAAATGGAAATTCAAGCTGGTAAAATTGATGAGTGTGAGGTAGTAGTCTAAGAAGTTCACAATTTCGTGAAGAGTCAGGAAAAAGTCTTAGAAAATCATTGGCTATTCACTGTATTAGTGAAAAATCTTCGACAATTTTGTCGGTAATTTAAGTTGTGTATTCTATTGAAGCAAATTTGATTTTTGAAATAGGGGAAAACATCTCCAAAGGGTGTAACGGGTCTTGATAAAAGTTACAGCATCAGATACAGCATATCTAAGAATCTTAGTGTGAAGGTTTCACGCGTTTATCTACAAGAAATGTAGCATTTATTGCTTTTTCGATAGAAATATCTAAAAAAATGGTAAATTCAGGCTGGTAAAACTGATGAGTGTGAAGTAGTACTCAAAAGAACTTCCAAATTTGTGAAAACTCAGGGGAAAATCATAGAAAATCATGGTTATTCACTGTATCAGTGAAAAATCGTCAACAATTTTGCCTCTAATCTAAGTTTTGTATTTTATTGAACCAAATTTCAATTTTAAAAAATGGGAAAACACCTCCGAAGAGTGTAACGGGTCCTGGTAAGAATTACAGCATCAAATACAGCACATCAAAGAATCTAAGTGTGAAGGTTTCACATGCTTATCTACAAGAATGTCTGAAAATCTCTTGAAGGTGATAAGGAGATGTCAGAGGGTGCCACAGAGCAGTAATGGTGTATCACTGTGGCGTGAAGTGCTTGGAGTATCACGTTCAAGAAATGAAATGCCGAGTTCCTGCTGTTCAAATAATAAAAAAAACAGTGTTTAATTTAGATTCAGAAGCTTATTTTCGTTGGGAAAAGGTTGAAAATTTCATAGGGATGATGAGGGGTGGTGCTACGGGGATGACAAAGGGGCAGGTAAGTAATACCATGGTGGTGTGATGTGCTTTATGGTGCATTATGATAGCCTTGGCTTGCGAAAACTTGAATCAATTGGTTGAAGTATAATTTTTAATAACAAATGTCTGAAAATGTCTTAGGAATGATGAATGGGGTGTCAGAGGGGCCATAAAATTATGTCACTGTGGCGTGAATTGCATGTGTAAAATGTTATACAGCTTAAAACTTAATGTGAATGCGTTAAAATAATTTTTTCAGTGGGGGGGGGGAGTGAAAATCTAAAATGTACTCAGAGAAATGATGCGTTTTCATTTAATGCCCTGCAAACATACCTCTAATTTTATCCCTAATATAATTAATTTTACCTCTAATAATAGGTTTAAAGTTACCTCTAATATCAACCTTGCCCCTCTGGAAATGATTGCTAGGGGGTGGAAGCTGCCGTATATTGTCGCGGTGGTGTGAAATATTCATATTCTTTGCTCAAAAACACTGTATTTTCGATAAGGGCTATCGGAAAGACCTTAATAGTGTCTAAAAATTTACCTCTAATATTAACCGTCCCTCCCTGGAATTGCCTGCTAGGACCCTTACTTATCTTTTCTTTGCGTATGTTTTTCTTTTATCCATTTCTCATGTTTTTAACTGCTTTTTCCGTGTTTTGATAGTTTTATATTGTTTTTTTTTATTTAAAAATTTGTATGAACAAAGACCTGTGTCTTTTTTAGATCCCTTAGGACGAATCTTCAATACCTAAGCATTTACAGAATGTAAGCATCTAGTAGTCCCCTTTCACCTTTATTACTATGCCAAATACCACTGCCATACCTGTCTTCCTATTTACGCATGTTTTTGTATTTTTCTGTTTGTCATGTTTTTATATGTTTTGTTTTTCCCGTTGGATAGTCTTGTCTCAGAAACACTGTATTTTCTGAATTTCCCTGAATATGCATTTTTCTTGGGAATAATAATTTCTCGAAATAAATATTCCCCGTCTCCGCGTCAATTATCATAGATGTAGTAAACATTTTATTCTAGTTAGCGAAACATGGGAAATCTCCTCGTCTGCAATAGGCTATTTCTAGAATATATTAGCCTGTACAAAATATTGGAAATACCCTGTTGTACCTGACGTCTGGGGCGTTGTTCTATTGAATAGAAATTGATCTTTCGAGTCCTACCGAGTACAAAGAACTAAACAAACATCTGGAAAGAAAGAAAAAGGGACTGAAGTAGAATCCCCTTACCGTTATCTATATATAGTGCCCTGGACACAAAAGAATTGCATGGGGGCTTCTATTTATAGTACTCTTGCAATTCCTTTGTGTTATGAAATTCAACCACGAGAGCGGAATAGCATTGCAACACCGTTTTCATACACATATAAAGGCCAATGTTTTACTAAGATTGTCCTAGTTTTTGAGGGTTTTAAGCAATCATTTACCATATTTTAATATTTGTTTCATATTTTTAATATTTACTAGGGCTTCTGGGTGGAGTTTTGAGAACTTTAAGAGATTATTAACTATATTTCAATATATTTCTTAATGTTTTTCATTATTTTCCTCGGGTTTAATAGATCCAGGGCATAAAAAATTCAACCTGGAGAGCAGAGTGGCACAGCACACCGTTTTCATACACATCTGAGAACCATTTCGACTCAGGACATACTAGCATTTGAGGGTTTTCAGCGATAATTGCCGATATTTTAACATTTGTTTCATAAATTTAATATTTTCATGGGCTTATGGCCCGAGGTATAAGAGTTTTAAGAGATGGTTTTCCATATTTTAATAGTTTTTTCACATTTTTCATTATTTCCCCCGGTTTATTAGATCAGGGGCATGAAAAAATTCAACCTCGAGAGCAAAATGGAACATCATTATCGTTTTCCCATAAACCTAGGGGGCAATTTTGAGGAAGGATATGATAGCACTTAAGGTATTTAAGCAATTATTTACCATATTTTAACATTTGTTTCACATTTTTAATATTTTCTAGGGCTTATGGGTCGAGGTTTGAGAATTTTAAATGATTATTTATTTTTAAATGTTTTGTTTTTCCCGTTGCATAGTCTTATCTCAAAACCACTGTATTTTCAGAATTTCCCTGAATGTATATTTGCCTTGGAAACAAAAATTTCACGAAATAGATATTCTCCGTCTGCGCGTCAATTATCACAGATGTAGGAAACATTTCATTCTAGTTAGCGAGTAGATTTTCTCCATGGGAAATCTACTCGTGTGCAATAGGCTATTTCTAGAATATATTAGCCTGTTAAAAGTGTAGAAAATACCTTGTTGGACCTGACGTCTGGGGCGTTGTTCTATTGGATAGAAATTTACCCTCCAGTCCTACCGAGTAGAAAGAACTAAATAAATTTTGAGAGTCTTGAGAGAAAGAAGAAGGTAGTGATGTAGAATCCCCTTTCCGATATCTATTTATAATTCCCTGGACACAAAGGAATTGCATGGAGGCTTCTATTTATAGTACTCTTGCAATTCCTTTGTGTTACAAAATTCAACCAAGAGAGCGGCATAGCATTGCAACACCGTTTTCAGACACATATAGGGGCTAATTTTTTACTAAGGGTATCCTTGTTTTTGAGGGTTTTAAGCAGTCATTTACCATATTTTAAAATTTGTTTCATATTTATAATATTTAGTATGGCTTATCGGCCGAGGTTTGTGAATTTTAAGAGATTATTAACTATATTTCAATATATTTCTTAATATTTGTAATTGTTTTTCACTGCTTTAAAATATCCAGGGTATTTAAACATTCAAACCGGAGACCTGAGTAGCACTGCACAACATTTTCATACAATTTTGAGGGCCATGTCAACTAAGGACATACTAGCATTTGAGGGTTTTCAGTGAATATTTTTGACATTTTAACATTTGTTTCATATTTTTAATGTTTTCATGGGCTTATGACCTGAGGTCTGAGAGTTTTAAGAAATTATTTCCAGATTTTGATAGTTTTTAATATTTGTCATTATTTTCCCCGGGTCTACTAGTTCCAGGGCATGGAAAAATTCAACCTCGAGAGGAGAATGGAACATCATTATCGTTTTTCCAAACCCCTAAGGGGCAATTTTGAGGAAGGATATGATAGCATTTAAGGATTTTAAGCAATTATATACCATATTTTAACATTTGTTTCATAATTACAATCTTTTCTTGGGCTTATGGCCCAAGGTTTGAGAATTTAGGTTAGGTTTGTATGGCCGGTCAAGCTAATCTAACCTAAATAAACCTAGAGTTTTTTCAAAGAAGTAAAGAGCAGTTCAAATTCTCTTCTGAATTTTTTCATAGAAGAGAAAATGTTCCACTTTAAGTTTGAATTTTCTCAATGCAGAGAAAAAAGTTACACTTCGATTCTAAATTCTCCAAAGGATGGAAAATGTTCCAGTTCACTTCTAAGTTTTCTCAAAGGAGAGAGAAAATTTCAAGTTCTGTTTTGATTTTGTTTTCCGTAGAAGATAGGAAAATTTATACTTCGATTCTGAATTTTCTCAAAGATGCGAGAACGTTCCACTCTAATTCTGAGTTCTCTCAAAGAAGTAAAGAGTAGTTCAAGTTCTCTTCTGAATTTTTCCATAGAAGAGAAAAAAGTTACACTTCGATTCTGAATTATTTTCAAAGATATGGTCCAGTTCTGAGATTCACGAAAGAAGTTAAAAAGTTTCACTTAAGTTCCACTCAAAGAGGAGAAAAATATTGTTTCACGAACAAGAATCAGCATGTAATGACTTTCACGAGCAAGACGAGTTTCACATTGAGAAATAAATCACTGTACATTTTCACGAAGAGAGAAATCAACGTGAAACATGTTTCACGAGAAGAAAAATCAATGTACAAGTTTCACAAATAAAAAATCAAAGTGTAACAAGTTCCATGAACTAAAATCGGCAAGCAGTAAGTTCCTTGAACAAAATCAGATTCACGACAAGAAAAAATCACTGTACAAGTTTGGGGAAGAGAGAGAAGAAAAAACAAGTTTCAGGAACAAAACATCAGTCCTCAGCAAGTTCAATGAAACAAAATCATCATGCAACAAGTTCTATAGACAAAATTAGTTTCACCTGGAAAAAAAAATCAATATACATATTTCACGACGAGGAAATCAACATGCAACAACTTACGCGAACAATAATAAGCATGGAATGAGTTCCATGAACAAAATCAGTTTCGCTAGGAGAAAAGTGTACAAGTTTGCCAAGAAAAAAAAACCAGCAACATGTAACTAGTTTCAAGAACATAATCATTATGTAATGAGTTGCACGAGCAAGACGAGATTCACAATGAGAAAAAAAAATCACTGTACATTTTCAGGAAGAGAGAAATCAATGTGAAATATGTTTCACGACAAGAACATCAATGTACAAGTTGCACGAAGAGAAATTCAACGTATATCAAGTTCCATGAACTAAAATCGGTACGCAATAAAATTCTTGAACAAAAGCAGATTCACGATAAGAACAATCATTGTACAAGTTTCACAAAGAGAAAAATCCACTTGTAACAAGTTTCACGAACAAAAATCAATATGCATCAAGTTCCATGAAGAAAATCAGCATGTAACAAGTTCCATGAAATTGTTTCACGTCAATTCATGTCAGTTTCACGTGAAAAACAATCAATGTACAAGCTTCATGATGAGAAAAATCAACATGCAGCAGGATTCACGAACGATTATAAGCATGCAATGAGTTCCATGAACATAGTCAGTTTCACTAGGAGAAAAATCAATGTACAGGTTTCACGAAGAAAAAAAAACAACCTGCAACAAGTTTCACGATTAAGTTCTATGAACATAGTCAGTTTCACGAGGTCACGTATCAGTGTACACGAAGAGAAGAAATAAGACACAAGAATTATCTATTTAACCCCAGGAAAATAATGAAAAATTTGTAAAAATATTAAAATTTGGAAAATAATCGCTTAAAATTCTCAAAACTCGACCCATAAGCCCTATAAAGTATTCAAAATATGAAACAAATTTTAAGATATGGTAAATAATTGCTTAAATCCTTAAATGCTAGTATATCCTTAGTCGAAATTGCCCCCTAAGTGTTTCTGAATACGGTACCGCAGTGTCATTCTCGTCTCGAAGTTGAATCTTTTCATGTCTTCGATCTATTAAACCCCAGGAAAATAAAGAAAATATAAAAAATATCAAAATACGGAAAACAATCTTTTAAAATTCTCAAAACTCGGCCCATAAGCCCTAGAAAATATTAAACATATGAAACAAATGTTAAAGTATGGTAAATAATTACTGAAAATCCGCAAGTCATAGCATATCCTTAGTCAAAATTTCCCCCTAGGTGTTTGTAAAAACGATCTTGATGTTCTATTATGCTCTCGAGGTTGAATGTTTACATGAATTGGCTTTAGAGGTTGAATGTTTTCATGCATTGAATCTTTTAAAACCCATTAAAATAATAAAAATAATAAAAGAAATATTAAAATACGGAAAGTAGTCTCTTAAGATTCTTAAATCTCGGGCCATAAGCTCAAACAATTACTGAAAATATGAAAGAAATGTTAAAATAGGGTATATAATTTCTTAAAATCCTTAAGTTTTATCATATCTCTAGTCAAAATTCCTCCTAAGTGTTTGTGAAAACGATATTGATGTTCCACTCCGGTCTCGTCCTTGAATTTTTCATGCCCTGGATCTATTAGACCCGGATATACTGATAAGAAAATAATGAATTAAATGAAAAACAATTAAAATATGGAAAATAATATCTTAAAACTCTCAGACCTCCGGCCATAAGCCCATGAAAATATTAAATATATGAAACAAATGTTAAAATGTCAAAAATTATGGCTGAAAACCCTCAAATGCTAGTATGTCCTTAGTCGAAATGGTCCTCAGATGTGTATGAAAACGGTGTGCTGTGCCACTCTGCTCTCCAGGTTGAATTTTATATGCCCTGGATCTATTAAACCCGAGAAAAATAATGAAAAAGATGATGAAATAATTAAAATATAGTAAATAATCTCTTAAAAACTCTAAAACATCGGCCCATAAGTCCTAGAAAATATTAAGAATATGAAGCAAATGTTAAAATATGGTAAAAAATTGCTTAAAACCCTCAAAAGTTAGGATAGCCTTAGTCAAAATTGGCCCCTAGATGTGTGTTAAAGCGGTTTTGCTATTCTATTCCGCTCTTGTAGTTGCTTTTTTAAGCCCTGGATCTATTAAATCTGAGGAAAATAATGAAAAATATAAAATAAATTAAAATATGGTAAATAATACCTTAAAACTCTCAAAACCTCGGCCCATAAGCCCTAGAAAATGTTAAAAATAGGAAAAAAACATTAAAATAAGATAAATAATTTCTTAAAATCTTCAAGTGCTAGCATATCCTTAGTCGAAATGACCCTCAGATGTGTGTGCAAACGGTATCGCAGTGCCACTCTGGTGTCGCGGTTGAATGTTCTTATACCCTGGATCTATTAAACCCCGGAAAAATAGCAAAAAATATGAAAAAAAAATGTAAATTCAAGCTATTAAAATTGATGAGTGTGAGGTAGTAGTCTAAGAAGTTCACAATTTCGTGAAGAATCAGGGAAAAATCTTCGAAAATCATTGGCTATTCACTGTATTAGTGAAAAATCTTCGACAATTTTGTCGGTAATTTAAGTTGTGTATTCTATTGAAGCAAATTTGATTTTTGAAATAGGGGAAAACATCTTCAAAGGGTGTAACAGGTCTTGATAAAAATTACAGCATCGGATACAGCATATCAAAGAATCTTAGTCTGAAAGTTTCACGTGTTTATCTACAAGAAATGTAGCATTTGTTGCTTTTTCTATGAAAATATCTAAAAAAAATGGTAAATTCAGGCTGGTAAAATTGATGAGTGTGAAGTAGTACTCAAAAGAACTCCCAAATTTGTGAAAACTCTGGGGAAAATCTTAGAAAATCATAGTTATTCACTGTATCAGTGAAAAATCGTCAACAATTTTGCCTGTAATCTAAGTTTTGTATTCTATTGAACCAAATTTCAATTTAAAAAAAAAAATGGGAAAACACCTCCGAAGAGTTTAACGGGTCCTGGTAAAAATTACAGTATCAAATACAGCACATCAAAGAATCTAAGTGTGAAGGTTTCACATGCTAATCTACAAGAATGTCTGAAAATGTCTTGAAGGTGATAATGAGATGTCTGAGGGTGCCAGAGAGCAGTAAAGGTGTATCACTGTGGCATGAAGTGCTTGGAGTATCACGTTCAAGAAATGAAATGCCAAGTTCCTGTTGTTCAAATAATAAAAAAAAGTGTTTAGTTTTTATTCAGAAGCTTATTTTCGGTGGGAAAAGGTTGAAAATATCATGAAATGAAGAGAGGTGGTGCTACGGGGATGACAAAGGGGCAGGTAAGTAATACCATGGTGATGTCATGTGTTTTATGGTGCATCATGATAGCCTTTGCTTGCGAAAACTTGAATTAATGGGCTGCAGTATAATTTTTAACAAGAAATCTCTGAAAATGTCTTAGGAATGATGAATGGGGTGTCAGAGGGGTAGTCAAAATATGTCACTGTGGCGTGAATTGTATGGTGTAACATGTTATACAGCTTAAAAGTTAATGCGGATGCGTTAAAAGAATTTTTCAGTGGGGGGGTCAGTGAAAATCTAACATGCACTCAGAGAAATGATGCGTTTTCATTTAATGCCCTTCAAACATACCTCCAATTTTATCTATAATATAATTAATTTCACCTCTAATAATAGGTTTAAAGTTACCTTTAATATCAACCTTGCCCCTCTGGAAATGATTGCTAGGGGGTGGAGACTGCCGTATATTGTCACGGTGGTGTGAAATATTTATTTTCTTGGCTCAAAAACACTGTATTTTCGATAAGGGCTATCGGAAAGACCTTAATAGTGTCTAAAAATTTACCTCTAATATTAACCGTCCCTCCCTGGAATTGCCTGCTATGACCCTTACCTATCTTCACTTCGCGTATGTTTTTCTTTTATCAATTACTCTTGTTTTTTAACTGTTTTTTCTGTGTTTTGATAGTTTCTATAATGTTTTTTTATTAATAAATTTGTATGAACAAAGACCTGTGTCTTTCTTAGATTCCTTAGGACGAATCTTCAATACTTAAGCGTTTACAGAATGTAGCCACCTAGTAGTCCCCTTTCGCCTTTATTACTATGCCGAGTCCCGCTGCCATACCTTTCTTTTGGTTTACGCATGTTTTTGTATTTTTCTATTTGTCATGTTTTTATATGTTTTGTTTTTCCCGTTGCATAGTCTTGTCTCAGAAACACTGCATTTTCTGAATTTCCCTGAATATATATTTGTCTTGGAAACAATAATTTCTCGAAATAAATGTTCTCCGGCGTAAATTGTCATAGATGCAGGAAACATTTAATTCTAGTTAGCGAAACATGGGAAATCTCCTCGTCTGCAATAGGCTATTTCTAGAATATATTAGCCTGTACAAAATATTGGAAATACCCTGTTGTACCTGACGTCTGGGGCGTTGTTCTATTGAATAGAAATTGATCTTTCGAGTCCTACTGAATACAAAAAACTAAACAAAACATCTTGAAAGAAAGAAAAAGGGACTGATGTAGAATCCCCTTACCATTATCTATATATAGTGCCCTGGACACAAAGGAATTGCATGGGGGCTTCTATTTATAGTACCCTTGCAATTCCTTTGTGTTACAAAATTCAACCACGAGCGTAGAATAGCATTGCAACAGCGTTTTCAGACACATATAGGGGCCAATGTTTTACCAAGGTTATCCTAGTTTTTGAGGGTTTTAAGCAATCATTTACCATATTTTAATATTTGTTTCATATTTTTAATATTTACTAGGGCTTATGGGCCGAGTTTAGAGAATTTTAAGAGATTATTAACTGTATTTTAATATATTTTTTAATTTTTCTCATTATCTTCCTCGGGTTTAATAGATCCATGTCACAAGAAAAATCAACCTGGAGTGCAGAATGGCACAGTACACAGTTTGCATACGCATCTGAGAACCATTTTTACTCAGGACATACTAGCATTCGAGGGTTTCCAGTGATTATTTTCGATATTTATACATTTGTTTCATGTATTTAATATTTTCATGGGCTTATGGCCCGTGGTAAAAGAGTTTTAAGAAATTATTTTCCAGATCCTAATAGTTTTTTCACATTTTTCATTATTTTCCCCGGATCTACTAGATCCGGGACATGAAAAAGTTCAACCTCGAGAGCAAAATGGAACATCATTATCGTTTTCCCATAAACCTAGGGGGCAATTTTGAGGAAGGACATGATAGCACCTAAGGATTTTAAGCAATTATTTACCATATTTCAACATTTTTTCACATTTTTAATATTTCCTAGGGCTTATGGGTCGAGGTTTGAGAATTTTAAATGATTATTTTCCTTATTTTAATATTTTTATATATTTTTCTTATTTTCCCTGGAGTTTAATAGATCCAGGACATGAAAACATTCAACCTTGAGACCAGAATGGCACTGTTATACCGTTTTCACAAACACCTAGAGGGGCAATTTCGACTAAGGATATATTAGCATTTAAGGATTTAAGCAATCATTTACTATATTTTAAAATTTAATTCATATTTTAAATACTTTATAGGGCTTATGGGCCGAAGTTTGAGAATTTTAAGAGATTATTTTCCGTATTTTAATATTATTTTCATATTTTGCCTTATTTTCCTGGGGTTTGATAGAAACTTATTGTATGTTGTTTCTTCTCTTCGTGAGACTTGTACATTGATTCGTTCGTTACTTGTTCGTGACTTGATCACTTGTTCGTGAAACTTGTGGCATGTTGTTTTTCTCTTCGTGAAACTTATACACTGATTTTTCTCTTAGTGAAACTGACTGTGTTCCAGGAGCTCATTGCATGCTTACTATCGTTCGTGAACGTTGTTGCATGTTGATTTTTCTCATCATGAAACTTGTACATTGATTTTTCTTCACGTGAAGCTGACTATGCTCTTGGAACTTGTTGCATGATCATTTTCTTATGGAACTTGATGCGTACTGATTTTTGTTCGTGAAACTTGTTACATATGGATTTTTCTCTTCGTAAAACTTGTACAATGATTTTTCTTATTGTGAATCTGCTTTTTTTCAAGGAACTAATTGCGTGTCAATCTTAGTTCTTGGAATTTGATAAACGCTGCTCTTCTCTTCGTGAAACTTGTACATTAATTTTCTCCTCGTTAAACATGTTTCACGTTGATTTCTCTCTTCATGAAAATGTTGAGTGATGCAAATATTGATGCAAAAATAGCATGCAAATATTGCTTTTTTGGTCAATTCATCATCTCCCTTATCATTTCCCGAAAATTCTTAATTAATATTGTCAGTTATTCTTGAGTTACTTCCTTTTGAAAACCCATATACTCATATCATGTTTTGACATAGTTCAACATTCCTTGAAGGACTCACCATATATTATATGTAAACAATGAACAAATTGCCTAACTTGCAGCCACTGCACTGAGGCCTCAAGGCGGAGGGGTTGTCATCCCCAAAGGCATACATAACTGAACCACTCAACAATGCTGGAAAAAATAGATGTCACAAAACTTTGTTTGGGTGTTTGTTTTTTGGAAATGATGGGCATGGGGGGGGATCTGGTTGCTTTCAAATCCCTTTTGACTTTTAAAAAGGGCACTTTAACTTCCAATTTCAAATCAAGTGAGCCCCATATGAAGTTTATGCGACATCCTTTTCCATATAAACCTTATATGCCCCCAGGGCATAACTTGCAGTCTTTGCACCTGGGCTCTGTGGAGGTTTTGTCAACCCTGCAGGCATTGATATATGTTCTTTGGACTATTTTGTTTAAAACGGATATCTCACAATTTCAATCAGATGCGTTTCATGAAAGACGGGGGAGATGCTAGTTGAATTCCATCAGTTTTGACTCTTAAACGGTAACTAGAACTTCCAATTTTCAAACAAATCACCCACCTCCAAGGTTTATGCAACCATTCCTTCCATAAAAACCTTAAATGCCACCTGGGCATAACTGACAACCCTTGCCCCCAGGCTTTGGTGGTAGGTGACAACCAAAAAAGCCTTTTTATATGATCTTTGAACTATTCTGAATATCATGGCTATCTCAGAATTTCAATTGTCTGTATTTTGGAAAAAAACAAGGTGTAGAGGAGAGGGGAGTGTTGCCCTCTGATCACTTTGACTCTTAAAAAGGGCACTAAAACTTCTTATTACCTTTTCACTAAAACCCCTTTGAAGTATATTCGGCCGCCTTTGCTATAAAAAACCTTAAATACCCCCAGGGCATAACTTACAGCCCTTACCCTGAGGGCTGTAGAGTTGAAGCTTCAAGGTTTTATTATTAATACCATATTTACACAACATATTAAATTCCCGAAAGAGAGAAAACTCAAAAGCGTCGGGAAAACATAAATTTAAATTAATCGTACCTTTAATATTATTTCACTTATATAGATTTAAAATAAAATCTTTAATTTTCTAAATCAAAATACCCTCAAAACTAAAATACAAACAATAGATAACTCACCTTTCCAGACTCCTCAACCCAACCAAAAACAACAAATTTTAAATTTTATTAACTTTATTCAACTCATCAACAGGGGAAAAGAGCTCAACTCCCTCCTCCCAAACACGCCATACAAAAAGAGGTGTCCTTAATGGCTCATGCTAGGGTTACGTAATACAGATACATCAACATTAAAATCACCCATAATGATAGACTTACGGTGTTTACGCGACAATATATCAAGACATTCCTATAAAATTTCAGTATACATTTTCGCGCTTCCACTCGGAGGACAATATCACACACAACAAACTATTGGCTCTTGGTTAACCTCAATTTCTAACGCTAAAATTTAAAACGGCATCTCCAAGTTCAAATGTTCCACATCACTAATAATTTCAAAAGGTATTGTTGACTTGACAAAAATGCCATGTCCGCCTTGCTTATTATTCTGGTGGTTCTTGTACACGAACTTATAACCGGGAAGATTAACTAACGTTTCAGTTATAGAATTTACGGATGTTTCACACAAACCAAATACGAGCAATTCACTAGGCAAAATAAAAGAAAAAATATGATCCAATCTATGAGACCACGGCAGTTCAGGAATTCCTGCCAAAATAACCCGGAAAATAATGTGTACTAGATAAATCTACTACTAATACTACTAACAACTCACCACAGCACCAAGCCGCCTGTGGCCAACACAACTACGCAAGCTCATCCTTCATCCCAATCTATTCAAAGCCTCCCTATTTACACCCTCCCACGAAGTTCACATTTCCTTTAAATTTTTCTTTATGATGCCCTCCCACCCCAGACGAGGACGACCTGCTTTCCGTTTAGCCCTAGATGGTTGGCTGAAAAGAACAATCTTTGGCAATTTTCATCCTTCATCTGCACAACGTGCCCTAGCCACCTCAACCTGTTTTTCATTATAGCCTTAGAGGGCGGTATTGAACTAAATTTTTCGTACAAACTATTGTTTGAAATACGGTCAGTCAGTCGGGTACCCAGAACAGTCCTTAAGCAATTTCTCTGGAAAACATCTAGCATATCTTCATATGCTTTTCGAAGCGCCCATGCTTCAGAACCACATTTGACAACTGTCATTTCTGTAGCGTCTAATATTTTAATCTTGGTTTGCAGACCTATCTTCCTATTCTGCCTAATCTTTTTTTAACTGTGAAAAAACACCCTGAGCATTGGCTCTTCTACTTTTAACATCTTCACTGCTCCCACCATCTTTACTAAAAATACTACCAAGGTAAGTGAAGCTACCCACCTGGTCAATCTTTTAATTACCCAACGTCACCTTTTCATCTTCACTTCAATAGACAAATCATTGAGAAAAATATACTTGTATGGATCGATATAGTTCATTAAAGGATTTAAACTATCTATATAGTTCATTATAAATCAGAAATATTTAAGTTTCATCTAAATAATTGTTGTAGAGATAGTTCGGGTTGAAGCGGTAGCTAGCAACCTAGTAAAAGACGATCCCGCCCATTCTAAGAAATACAACAGCCAATAACTCCCAAAAATAGAGCCAAATTGAAAAACAAAGAATACTATTAGAATCACCTTGTCCAAAAACCCTTATTTAGGAAACTTACAGCTCCTTATTTTGAATAACGAGGAATATTCATTGTCTCAAATAACAAGATAAGTGGCTTGAACTACGATATTCTGCATCAAAGGTTTTTTTTCTGTTTTTACTCCTCAGCTAGCAGGGTACTGGAACATCGTAGAGAGCTGTTTAATGGCTCATTTTAAACGACATCGATGTATTTAAAAAACTATTTTGTAATTAAATTTTTTTTTTCAATAAAATCATTTTTTATGAAAAACTACATTTTTCTACAACACTGTAGTAGCAAATGTTATTAACATCGTCATGCGTACGAAGATCAAAATATATTTTTAACATTATAAAAAACATAAAGATATAGTTGTATGCAATTCAGTAACTTCTTAAGGGTTTTAACAAAAAATCTGAATTGTTAATCGAATGATTTGTAATTCGTAAACATTTCAAGGAAAATAATTTTATTTTATCTCTCAGTTCGAGTTATAATTGTGTCCTGGAATCAAATTTTTTTTGGCTTAACTCCAAAAGGAAGCATCTCTATGACGTTGTGCTGTATTTCCAAAGAAAAAAATCTAAACAAATTTCATTTTAGTTTTCAGGTCAGAATTGCTAAAGTTATTATGTAAACTGCAAAAGCATTTAAGTTGCCTGAACAATATTTTTGATTCTTGTATTCCAACTAGGATAATACCTCAAAATTGTTGATTAAGTTTTTTTTCTTTCGATTACATATACTGGTCACGTCCTTTTATGGTTGGAAGTTTATATTGCAGCACATTGAACCTGGGCGGCCGCGGTAGCTAGCAACCTAGGAAGACATGAAAATGTCCCATAATAAGAAATAAAAAAGCCCAAACCTCCTAAAAATAGTGTTAGATCGAAATACCAAGTACACTACTAATACTTTTTTTTCCCGAAACTCCTCTAAAGGGAACTTACCTCCTCTATAGGAAGGGGATATTGAACTAAATCAAAAGAAATTATGTACCTCCAGATTGTCAAAATGGTTTATGCAATATCTCAGGGACGGCTAAGAGTGTTAAAATGAAACTACTCATGAACAGCTAAGGGTATTACGCTGCAACTAACAGGGAATGTCGAGGCAGTGTTCAAGTAAACTATCTATATTCAGATTGTCTTGTTAAAATGATGAATCTGCAAAATAATGGGAAAGGTTAGTGTACATGAGTTGAAATTCTCAGGGAACGTTGAGGGGCTTGTTAAAATAAGTCAAAAGACACTGTGTACTCTAGGTTGTCAAAAAAGTGAATGTGAAATATTTTAAGAAGAGCTTAAGTATTAAGTTTTACTTTTAGGCAATGTTGTAATTGCAACTGACCTCAATCACAAGTCATTTTATTTGTCTATTTTGCCAGAATGACAACTTTACCAGAATGACAAATTTAAAGTGTCAGAAAAAAGACAGCTGAATCGCGTTATCTTAGTTTTTAATATGGTTGCAGCTACCGCTGCAACCCGGATATAATTCAAATAATCATTTATATAGTGATTCCTTTTATTACTTAAGTTACTATGGGCTACAGTTCGTTCCTTATTGTAAGAAAAAAAAAAACAAATAAACACGCATCCGTGATCTTTCTTCTGGCAAAAAATGTAAAATTCCACATTTCTGCAAATAGAAGCTTGAAACCTATACAGCAGGGTTCTCTGATACACAGAATCTGATAGTGTGATTTTCATTAAGATTTCAATGACTTTTAGGGGTTTTTCCCCTTTTTTGAAAATAAGACAAAGTTTCTCACGCTCGTAAATTTTGATGGGTAAGACTAAACTTGATGACACTTATATATTTAAAATCAGCATAAAATTCCGACTAAAAAATGAAACTCCATAAATTAATGAGATTCAAAATGAACAGAAATTAAAATAGATAACAGAGTCAAACTCAAAACGAGCAGAAATTATTATCAGTAGGGTTTAAAACCCCTATGCTTTCTATACACCAGAATATAATTTGTACTTTACTGAAAAAATTCAAATGAATGTGAATTGTCAGTTTAATTTATATATGGTGATGTTAATTCCTTAAAATCTTAATTCATTTTTGATTTCTTAATGTTACAAAAGTAAAAACATTTAAAATAATATTTTCAGTAGTGTATAAATTATATTCTGGCTTTTAGAAAGCATAGGGGTTTTTAAGTTATAGAAAGCATAAGGGCAAGGGTTGTAAGTTATGCCCTGGGGGCGTATGAGGTTTTTATAGAAAGCATTTTCGCATTAGTCGAAAGTGATCAGAGGGCAAATGTCTCCCTCCACGCCTACCATTTCCCCAAACACTTCCAATCACATTTTGATATAGCCATTTTGTTAAATCTATCAAAAAGGTCTGGAAACTATGTCTTTGACGATATCAAATCCCCCAGCCCTCAGGGCAAGGGTTGTAAGTTATGCCCATGGGGACACACAGGGTTTTTATAGAAAGTGTGGTCACATAAACTTCGAAGGGGGCTCATTGGATTGGTAATCAGACGTTCTAGTGTTCTTTCTAAGAGTCAAAGTTATCAGAGGGCAGCTACCCTCTCACCCCTAAACACACGTCATATTGTCCTGAAATATGTCTAATATAAATTTTGAAATAGCCATTCAATTTAAAATAGTCTAAATATCATATAACAAGGATTTGGGGTTGAAACGAACCCCAGAGATTAGAAGCAAGGGTTTTAAGTTATGCCCAGGGGGTATTAAAGGTTTTTATGGAAGGGATGGTTGCTTAATTTCGGAAGAGGCTCAGTATTTCTCCCTGAAACGACTATGTCAACATAAAACGAACAGAAATTAATCAAAAAAACTTTTGCACAAAATCAGTTTTTCAAAAAAAACGTAAATAATGCCATTAAACCAAAAATGAACAAAAATAGAATGAACTAATCTACCATGCATACAACTACCACAAATCAGTATCAATAAATAAATGAAACCCAAAACAGACATAAATTAAAATAAACCAAACTCAAAATGAGCAGAAATTAATCTGAGTAGGGCTCTAAACAATATGCTTTCTAAAGCCCAGAAAATAATTTGTACTTTACTGAGAAACAATTCTTTTAAATGTTTTCACTTATAACTTGTAAGAAAACAAAAATTAATTAAGATTCTAATGAGTAAATGTAAACATATGTATATTAAACTGACAATGCACATTTTTTTCATTGAATTCATTTGAATTTTTTCATGGACTGCTATTAACAATGATAATGATATTGTTAACACTTTGAATTTACTCAAAGACGTCCGATGGTATACAATAGGATTTGTATTTGAAGATGCATGGATCCATATTAAATACGCCGATTATTTGATTTGTGTTCATGGTGGAGGTCTAGTAAAAAACTGCCTACGGGATTGATTTCCCAATAAGTTTCAAATTCATTTAATGATATTAATGCGATTTAATGAGATTGATTTAATGAGAATCTATATATAAATATATATATATATATATATATATATATATATATATATATATATATATATATATATATATATATATATATATATATATATATATATATATATATATATATATATATATATATATATATATATATATATATATATATATTGTCACATTGTCCTTTGTCACATTCACGAACCACGTATTACAGATTTGCAAAATTTTTATTGGGACTTCCACTAAGATATTCTACCACAGAGATTTCATCCATATGTGGAATCCTTGATCCATCAACCAAGGTGATCGATCAAGAACGGAGAGCCTCAAGACAATCCCTCAGTAAAATCAACAACTCACCGCTTACTCAACTATTTCTGTGAATGAAATACCTGCATTTAAGTTTTAGCGTATAATATGTTTTTTTTTTCTTTCTTTTGTTTCATTTTTTACTCCGCTTTTTTTCCATTTATCCATTTTAAGCGGGCACAAATAAATATATATATATATATATATATATATATATATATATATATATATATATATATATATATATACACTAATTTTCTCGGTTTACCTAGGTTTTATATATACCTAGGTTTTACTAATTTTCGACTTATTTTCGAGTTGGTCAGAAATTTCGGGGAGGGGGGTTCAACCCGTTAGCCCCCCCTGAAACGCACTTGATAAATATATATATATATATATATATATATATATATATATATATATATATATATATATATATATATATATATATATATATATATATATATATATATATATATATATATATATATATATATATATATATATATATATATATATATATATATATATATATATATATATATATATATATATATATATATCAAGGCCGTATCCAGGGGGGGGGGGCTAACGGGTTTGAATATGGCCTAGGATACGGCCTTGATATATATATATATATATATATTTATATATATATATATATATCAAGACCGTATCCAGGGGGGGGGCTAACGGGGTTTGAACCCCCCCTCCGAAATTTTTGACTGACTCGAAAATTAGTAAAACCTAGGTAAAAATCAGTAAAATTAGTCGAAAACTGAGTCGAAAATTAATAAACCCCCCCCCCCCAAAAAAGTCAAAAATTAGTAAACCCCCCTGAACAAAAAATCCTGGATACGGCCCTGATATATATATATATATATATATATATATATATATATATATATATATATATATATATATATATATATATATATATATATATATATATATATATATATATATATATATATATATATATATATATATATATATATATATATATATATATATATATATATATATATATATATGTTATAAAACAAGAAATTTGCTAGTATGAATGATTTGTGTCGTGCTATCAATAAAAGAATTTCCTCTAGTAAAAATCGAGCCTTTCAATTCAACAATTGAATTGAAGAGGGCAATATCTACATTCGTTCACCCATTAGCAATGAAAAGGTTATTCTCAATTATAGCCTAAGAGATGTTCATGGTTTTAAACACAATATAATCAATGGTAAAAGTGCTGGAAGCAGTACTGGTATGGATCGTGTCGTTTTCGCTGACTATTCACCTGGCTTCTCCTCGAACAGTTGTATATTTCTTTACGCTTTATTCGTTGAAACATCCTGAGCTGGTAATAGCAATGTACCCCTCCAAGGAGTTCTTGAACGAAAAACCACTCAAAATCATATTTATCATTACAATATGATGCATATTCATTATATCTCTCTAAACACTTCCTATTTAGAACTTTGTCAGTTAACACTAAGAACTGAATTAGGAGATCCTTTAGCAATAACAAAGGTTTAGCGTGATTAAATGTCATTTTCGATCCGTCGTTGTTCAATAACAAGATGTGTTTCAGAAAAATGGCCTTCGTTTGTCCTCATATTGATTGCTATGTTGCTACTCTTGGTCCAACACAATTGGTCATGAAATGGACTATTACAAAGGTCGCTCAGCAATTTCGGGCTATGGTATTGGCAGCTAGTTTCCTAAGGTTTTTTGCTCTGCACTACCCTTGTCTAAAAAATATATTGTATCGGCTGTGGCAGATTTTGCACCTCTACACTACATGATTGGGGCTCTGGCAAGGATTAATAAAAAGTGTTTCGGAAAATCTTATGTCTGGTGCAGGAACCCTTGGCGAGCGATTGAAATCTCGACAAAGTAGAAAAGATTTATAAAGGTCGATAAGCAATGTACCACTCAGCAGTCTCTCCTCAGGTTCGAAATGAAAGACATAATTCTTGTCAAAAAAAAAGAAGAAAAAACCAAGGAATAAATTTTTTAGATCAAAAAGGATTTCTTTTCCTATACTGGACAATGGAGTATCTACCATAAAAGGATTCCCATCCGTCAATCACTTCATCTTTAAATCTATTCAATGCAGAATTAGTTGATGTGAGTGCAAAACATGTTTACTATGAACAATTCTATCCACAACAACGGCTCTCTGATAACATCTACTTTCAAATTTATTCCAATGAAGACTACTTCGTGTATATGTCTTCTACATTTGTAGATTTACTTGTGGTAGTCAAGAAACCTAACAATACAATACCAATTCTTGCCGATGGAATATCCTATGAAAATTGTACACTACATAATTTATTTCTACATAGTGTATACATATATGATACGTTGGTGAGCACTAGCAACTATCTCTCAAATTATACGAGCTAAATACAGTTCATGTTGATGACAGCAATGTCAAATAAGAAACTGAGGGGGTCACCCAATGAATATGAATACATTATTGACACTGATGGTATAGATACACTTAAAAAGGGGACAACTAGTGAATTCTATTTAGTTGGGAAAATAAATCATGTGATATTTAATATACCCCAATGCGTATCACCAAATATTAAAGTAGACATAAAATTAACGCTCTCTCCATCTCATTTCATTTTATGAAAGTAACTTCCAGCCAATTCCGATGTAACAATCTCTCTCACCTTGGCAATACTTTATGTACGAAAGCAACAGGTTATGAGCTCTGTTTCTTTGGGAGTGGAAAAATTGAGAGCTAGTGGAAATATTATCAAACTACTTGTTTCTCATACAATTGCCAATTAGCGTCATATTGCCAGGGGTTCACATGCATTCACCGACTCTTCATTTATCAATTTTGAAATTCCATCAAAATTGACATTGGAATTTGTAAATCGCGCTAGTGTAATTGGATCATGGACTAATTATCCAAGTAAGTTTGAATTGATTCGACTTTCATCTCTTGTGTGTAAAGGAAATGGAATCTCACTCTGAGAGTGTTAGGATTTAAAAATGGATGAACTTGGGAAAAAGAAAATTATGCTGAATCTTGTGATGATGGAAAAATGTTTGATTCTAGATGATAATTTTCTAGAGTTATCTCTTCAAAAGAAAATATTTTCTAACAGAATACTTGACAATATAATGAGAAATTATTCTCCATCATTGGACTTTTGTATGCTACTTTTACGATGTGGGTCAAACGCATTTACACAATTTATTGACATATTGATCGAAACAAAAGAAAATGACATTGTGGATTTGCTTTTAAACACACACTGCCTTAGAAATTTAAGACCCTATCCAAATGAGAACAATGAGTAAATCGGGAATTTGGAAGATCCTATTCAAACCGGTCTTATGATGTTAAACGATGACCCACACTCCGCTCTCTCTCTCTCTCTCTCTCTCTCTCTCTCTCTCTCTCTCTCTCTCTCTCTCTCTATCAATTTATCGATCGTGTGTCAGTTTCATTTTTGCGGCGAGAGTGCCAACACTGTTGAACAAATGTTCTATACTTGTCCACTATGTATGCATACACTGGGCAACTGGTCATCATGTGAGAATTGTACCATTATGGACGAGTACGACGAAAAGCACAGGTTATGCAACCCGTGTAAATTGCATAGAGGATATGCAGTAAAAATTAAATGTTGTAATTCCTGTTTTGAAGAGATTTGTGACTCTCATCCTAGAGGACACCTGTGCTCCAATTGTCCCTATGATAAATGTGATCAGTTGGAGAATACCTATCAGGGTATGAATGGAAAGAACCCTAAACAAGGCTTTATTTTATTTTTGCGAAACTGGTATCGTCGTAGTTTTAAATTGTTTTGGGGGGAAAAATCAGATCTACGATTCAGCTTTTAGAATAACAAGACAATTTGGTTTCTACGTCATCGTTGCGAAGACAATGACTACCAAGATTATAACCCAACTGATTTTTATTTGGCTATTACAGAATGTGATTCACCATTGGAAAACACTATATATGGTATTGGTGTAAATAAGCAAATTGAAACACGTGGTTTTTACCATATAAATAAAAATAGTTTCATTAACTTCACAAAGAGACACAATAAGAGTGAAGTTAGATTGTACGGTAAAAAATGTGATCCTGACTTCGCAACACATCAAGATCAATATACAGTGAATTCAGATGATCTGCCACCATTAGTTGTTCTCTACAACTACCTATAGGTAGAAGAAGAAATCTAAAGAGGAGAAAAAGTCATTTATATGTATATACATAATTTTTATTAATAAACAAATTTACATATATTTTTAGAACATATTATTCATAGGACACTGAAATCAATATTATACAGGTATGAAAGTATATTCTCAACTATGAAGTCATTCAGACGAGAATTGCCAACGTAAATGTTGAGAAACTGGTTTTAAGCATAGCCACGACATATAGTAATGCATGAAATATAGTAATGCATGAAAATTAGAGTTTTTTGTCGTTAAATCCTGCACTCTCTTCTGGTTTTGAATAATACTTTTTCCACTGTTTTCAATAAAGTTGTTAATTAGAATGTAGATAATAGGCCACGAGGATCAAAAAATTCTATATTCTTTGCTGTCTGAAAGATGCATAGCCAATGACCTGTTTTTACGTTCGATGGACAGGTATTAACAACGATAATGGTATAGATTCTTCTATATGAACTGCCCTGCTCTAAAGAAAAAAATAATATATTGTGCCAACATTGTTCTTATAGGCCCTCAGGTCATAACTTAAAACCCTTGCCCCGAGGGTTGTAGGGGAGTGTTCTCCTCAAACTCATATTTTCTATCTGGAAATCAACTACGCTGAACAAAATGGCTATCTCAAAATTTTGATTGGATGTGTTTGGGGGAATGATGGGAAAGAGGGGGGGGCCTAGATGCCCTCCAATCACTTCGACTATTAAAAAGGGCACTAGTCACTCCAATTTCCAATCGAATGATCCTTTTTTGAAGTTTGTACGAGAACTCCTTCGATACGAAGTGCCCGGGTATGGAAAAAAATAATACATTGTGCCAACATCGTTCTTTACTTAAGCAAAAAAAATAATATATTGTGCCAACATTGTTCTTATAGGCCCTCAGGTCATAACTTAAAACCCTTGCCCCGAGGGTTGTGGGGGAGTGTTCTCCTCAAACTCATATTTTCTATCTGGAAATCAACAACGCTGAACAAAATGGCTATCTTAAAATTTTGATTGGATGTGTTTGGGGGAATGATGGGAAAGGGGGGGGGGGGGCTAGTTGCCCTCCAATTACTTTCGACTATTAAAAAAGGCACTAGCCACTCCAATTTCCAATCGAATGATCCCTTTTTGAAGTTTGTACGAGAACTCCTTAAATACGAAGTGCCCGGGTATGGAAAAAAATAATACATTGTGCCAACATCGTTCTCTACTTAGGCAGCGCTATTGCGCTGCCTATGATATGAATTACAGTGAAAATTAGTCTTGATATTGAATCTGGTTTCAATAGATGGTTTCTATGGCCTCGCTATGGTATACTGAACGTAAATCATAATTTATGCTATCCAGGAAGTACACAATAATTAGGTCATTGACCTACATAATTACATGTATCAAAAGGTGTCTCATTTGCATAATTGTAAGCTCTGTATTGTATGTCATTATGTTCGGCTTATATCGTACTCTAGTCGCTTTATACGATGTATCATTCGTATTGCACAAATCATTACTACTAATATTATTAGTAGCAGTATGCAAGTAGCACCTTTTTTTCAACATCCCCTTCAACACACGATGAAATTTTCAACTTAATACCGTAAACCGGTCCTGAAGCATTGCTGATACTTTCTCTTGACAACCTATCGGGGCATACTGTTTTTCGATTTATTTCAATACAGTTACAACATTGCCAAACATTTTTGCCCGAGTACCTTTAGGTTTACTAGTTGTTGTAGTAGCAGCGGTGAATATAGTAGTAGCAGAACGAGTACAGTTAATAGTAGTAGTGTTAACTTTAGTCGCAGTAGGAGTACTAGCAGTAGTTTTTAGGAGTAGAAGCATTAGTATTATGATCCAAATGCTGTCTTATTGTTAGTTCAACATCCAGCTCAACAGTAGTGTCCATGTATGCAGTTTCAGAGCAGGTTGCAGAGGGTCATGCGTTCAATCTGGTTCTATTTCCTGGCATAATGTGTTCAAAAGTCTAATGCACTTCCTTGAAAAAATAACGAGTTTCGACCGAAGGCTAAAATAGTCATTTTTTTTTGTATAAAATGTAGGTGAAGAAACTCTTTCTCATCAGTTTGAAAAAGCTATTTCAATGAGTTGAATATATTATTTGCCTTTGTTGATTAATTATTCTTTCTGAAACGGAGAACTCCAAGAGAATTTTGGTAAGTAGATGTTTTTTCTTACTCTATAATAAAAACGAGACTTTTTCCTATACCAAACTATAATTACCTGGGGTATAGATTTCTGACAGACACCTGAGGGCCGGTATAATTGTTCTGACGGTATGTTTCTTTTAAATCTATTTCGGTATGTAAAAGCCATTAGACTTCAAGGTTATAATTTGGATATCTATCGTGAGCCTGTTTGAGATTTAAAATTGTTTTAGGAAGTGTACAGTGTGTGTTTTCAAATGCGCAAAATATCTTTAATGCCTGGGCTGGGCTTTGGTATTGAAGAAGGGGATGACTACCCCAATTAATATTCAGAATAAAATCTGTTGAAACTAATATGCAAATTGTGTTATATTTTTCGTGCATAATATCTTAAATATTGATAGGTTAAGCCCCTCATTCATAGGGACCCACAATTATTTCTTATGATTTACGAGTTTAAGTAGATGGAATTATGCTTGAAATAATTTACCCCCGTAAGTTTTAATCACGATGTTCATAGTTGGAAAATCATATATTTTTTATTCTATCCGGCGTTGGGAACAAGAGATTATTTCCCAAATTGTGTTATTTTTTTCTGTTACATCATATTATTATTATAATCCTACAGGTAGGCTCCTCCTTAGGCTAGCATAATTCTTTCTTTTTTATGATTTAAGAGTGTAAACAGATAGAATTATGAACGAAATAATTAATCCCAATAAGTTTTAATTGCGTCTCTCTTAGTTGAAACAGCATACATATTCTTCTTTTATCCTGCGTGATGAAAAAGAAATTATCTAGCCCTCTCTTTGGGACTTAGCCGGTGAAAAAACTAAAAATTAATTCTTTATTCAAGGAAAATGATGCTGACTGTCAAGACCAGAAACGTCCGAAGATAGACGACTGATCTGGGCCTAACACGGAGAATACAGACTCAATTACCTCAATGAATATGACCAGGGAATCCGTGATTATGTACGCGCCCCTTTGCTAAGCAGGACATTTCTGAAGAGTTATCTAGTGACGTCTCTCAAATGATGCCGATTCTTGACGTAAGTGGTTTTATTAGCTAGTTACATATATTAGGTTATGGACTAATTGGGGCAAAAAGAGGGAAGGGGTGGAGGGGGGCAGGAAAAACTCCTATTTCTATTTTACATAAATGAAAATCCGAAATAGTCTTTTTTTTCTTTAGGTTTTTATAATACATATACAATTGCGCAAGGGTGGAAATAGATCACGAAGGTCTGTGTGTGCATTAACTCATGGTCCAATTATGGGAAAAAGAGGTGGATGGAGCGAAAAAACCTCTATTTCTATCTTAATCAGATACTGTTTTAATTTTGAAACATTATAGGAGTTTTGATAGTTATTTAGTACCCGGTAAATATGTGACTAGAAGCATATTGAAATCACAAAGATGCTATATGAAAAATAGGTTTTTCTTCAATTTCTTATATTACACCTACAATTTCGCAAGGGGGAAATGGATCACGAAGAGTAGTTGTGTTTGTACATTAACTCAGGGTCCAATTATAGGAAAAAGAGGGGTGGTAGAGCATAGAACATCTACTTCTATCCTAATCAGATACTGTTTTAACTTTGAAATATTATAGGACTTTCGGTAGTTATTTAGTAGTCGGTAAACATGTGACTAGAAGTGCATTGAAATCACAAAGATGCTATATGGAAAACAGGCTTTTGCTGCCCAGGGAGGTATTTCTGACTCCGTGAAAAATATTTTTATCATATATTGTTTTATTTCATTAGCATTAACCATACTGCACTTCTTGTGTGTTCACCAACTACTAAATAAGTACCGGTCTTTTTTCTGCTCAATTATTTTCTGTGAAATTAATATCGTAAAAAAGGGGGAATATAAAATTAGTTAAGTTATCAGCAGGTATTTTACATGACTGACGTGGAAGAGTGTTTAGCCAGCATAATAGTAAGTGAAAAGTAAGTTTTGACCGGGGGAAAAAAATTGGTTTATTTTGTTTTGAATTTATAGAATAATGGATATTCCACAAGGAATATAAATCCTTTTTTGATGAATTATCACATCCATCATCAGCTCAAAGATCATTTGTTGTCAATGAGCCTGCACAGATCCCAACACCACCAGTGGATTTTTAGGATAGTTTTGTAATTGAAGATAATATAGAGTGGCAAAAGGGTTTCTTGAATGATTGTTTTGGGGGTATAGCTAACCTAGAGGATTTAACTTGTGACATAGACATAACTGAGGACCCGGAATGGTCAAATAGGTTTATAAATGAATATTGAGGTGATATCATCCCAGGTGCATTTAAACTGGGTTTGCAGGCTATTTCTATTGATGATGATAGACATAAAAATCAAATTGTGTCACAAGACAATGCTGGGTGGATTGATCGTCTATCCCCAAACACACTAAAAGGTATCCTTAGTGAATTGGGGAATTGAGACCACGCCCCAGCCCCACCATTGCAATTGAAAAGACTGATGGTGGTACTATTGAATCGGGATTTTTTTGCCCCCATCCACCCCCACTATTGAGATTGACCAGAGTAGTGGAGATAGTGAAACATCACTGACACCTACAATCACACTACCAGGTTTTTTATTGATAAACTCTGCCTTGCACCATACTAATGTCTACACGGCCATTTTTGGTGACCCCATTAATTATTTAATGTCAGGGGGTATAGTAACAGACCTACTGGCTATTACACACTCTTAAGTTAACAAGATTCGAGGCTTTCTGCGGGTGTGGGGAGGGAGGGACAGTTTAAAAGCGTCAATAGCACTAAAAATATTTTATTTAAATGAAAATGCGAGTGAACTTTATTTTATATATTTGTATACAGAGATGCTACCAATTCGTGCGCATTTGGAAAATTATGAGGCGGAAATTTTAGATTGGGTCAATAGTACCGTAACCAAACTGGATAATTATAATGAAGGGGTAGTGGGTCGGTTGTTTTATTCCTTGAAAATCGAAACGTTAATATTTGTAAATCCAAGAAAGATTTTATTTTAAGAGGTGGGCATGGGGAGGGTTCTATAGTTTTAAAATGTAATTCAGATTTAGAGGGTTGTAGAGGAATACAAAGAATCTGTTTCGATGCTAGGCTACAGAGTTTCAAGTATGCATTTTTGATTGCGACCTTTTGACCCTTGCGTATAAATGCTACTAAGAAAAATTTGGACAAATTGGCAGCTAATGGGGATGGGTCAAAGTTTCCTAAAGTAGATTTTGATTGTTTAAGTGGTCAGTTCCCCGTAAGGCTGAAAGGGAAAGATATTTTTGAGCGGGCTAATGAACATTTAAAGATTGGTGTTACGGTGTCACAGTATGAAAAAGAATTTGAGGCGGGCGAGTGCAGTAAAAAAAAGGGTGTAATATTTCCAGTGAGAACTCCGTCCATTGAATTTGTGAAGTACTGGGTCTGGCTACTATACACGCGTCCTTCAGAGCCCGATTCAATTGGACATTTTAATCTAATTACGGATATTAGTAGGGTTTTAGGTGAGGGTAAAAATCGGGGTGAATGCTACTATTGTCCAACATACCTGTCTAGATTGGGGACTGATTTAGAGCTTAATCATCACATTTAACACTGTAAACGTCATGGATACCAGGCTGTGGAAACAGTTAGAAGTGATAGAGCAGTCTTGCGCTTTAAAAATTTCCAAAACTCGCTCCTGCAGAGCAAGAAGATCGCTTTCATTTGTGAAGCCAAACTCACAGACGTATACAATTCTTCAAATCCAAATCGTGTGAAGATACATGAAGCCATCGGAGTCTCTTATGCTCACGCCCAAAGGGACTCTAGTAATACCATGCTGGTGTTAGATGTAGTTTCGTCATTGGGTGAGGAAGACTGCATGCGCACGGCATTGCCCAGTCTTATTAAAGCAGCAAATGGCGCAATTTTACGCCTGCGCTAAGCACACCGATGATTCTATCACCAAATGGCAGATTGGTCATTAAAAATCATAAAATATGTTGGGTTTGTTAGGGAGAGGTTGATGATGGTACTGGGGGAGGGAGGAAAGAGGAAGGTAATTGATTATGATCCTTATTTGCAGTAAATTTCATTGGGGGGGCAACTTTAGAGGGTTGGTTCTGTTTCCTGTAATAGCATACCCAAAACATCGGAGAAGCTGCTGCTCCAAGAATTCCAGTGTAAAACAGTAGACAAGGGTAATACTTGCCTGAATAAAATCTGTTTTTTAGACTCTTCTAGTTTTTCCCCAAATCTTTAAGTCAAGTGATTCAGGTACAGAAAAACGACAGTTTTCAGAGTTTCCCCCTCCTTTAATAGCGTTTCCCCGATGATGAAATGTATGATTTATTAACGTGTAAGGGCATATACGCATATGATTACTACAACTCTACCTCGAGGCTAGATGAGGTGTCATTACCACCTATTGAAGCATTTTAAAATTCCCTTACGAATAGTCAATGCACCACTTAAGACTATGAATTTACAAAGAGGGTTTGGGCAAAGGGATGATGTAAAAATGGGTGGGATACTGTAAACTGTACTTTGCTACAGATGTATTGACTCTTTTGGACATTGTGTGCAAGAACACGCATAAAATTTATCGGTAATTTTGGTAGGGTTTAGGGTATTATTTTTCCACTCCTCATCTGGTGATGGATTTGATTCTTAAAATCAGCAAAGAAGAAATAGGTCTGATGACCGACATGGATCTGCATCTATTTGTAGAGAGATCAATGAGGGGAGGGTAGTTTTCCACGGGGACTGTATCTTGAAAACTGATCTGACTGGACAGCACACTGATGAAAAGTCAGATGCAGTTTTTTTGAATATGAATTCCCTTTAGCCGTCGGCAATGTCTCACTAATGCTTGCCCTGTGGCAATTACAAATGGCTTGACGATCTTTGTGCTTCAAATTTCCCCAACATTGCTACCGTTGAGGAGATTAGACCGCAAGGAAGGTTTTTTTAAATTGACGGAGAAATACCCATTGAAATCCATAAATATACCGGTGCATAAATAGACTGGTGGGTAAGGACTCGCTGAGTCCATACAATTTATCTTTGGTAGAGGATGGGAATATGCACTGGGTGTCTTCAAAGCAAGAACTTATTGCTGACCTTAACCCGAAACAGAATATCGTTGTTCATCATGTGCTCTTGCGGGGGATGGTATCCAATGATTTCAAAGTCAGAGATACATAGATCCCTTCAATTTGATCTAAAGCCATACATGAAAACGTCTATTGAGACCTTTGTCAATAAACGTTCACAAGCGGAAATGAAGTTTGAAAGAGTGATCTATAAACTCATTTTATACTCAGCCTTCGGTAAGATGTGCGAAAACGTACGAAACAGAAGTCGATGTGACATTTTAACCAATCCCAAAGAATGCGCTCGAATCATCACCGACCAGAACTTCATATCTTTCACAATCATGAATTAATATGGTCTTCCTACACCGCAAGAAAAGAAACGTAATTTTAAATCAAATATTGCAGTTGGGAGTACAATAACGGAAATCTTAATAAAAACTCATGTTGCCATTTTATTACAATGTGTGCAAGGTACAATGGCCAGTTGAGGGACAAGTTCAAGTGTGCTATGGAGACACTGTTTCACTCCTGTTAAGAGTTAAAACTAATAATTTGCTGAATGATTTATAAAATAGAGAGCACATTAGCTCTCGGGTGGATTACACCCATTGGGATGAATCCCTGTATCCGGAGCTAGTGAAACGCCAGGCCCCAATTCAATTGTTAATGTTAAAATCTGAGACGGGAAGCGACCTAATATCCAATGGTGTGTTTCCTGGTCCGAAGGTATACTTTGTGGAAACGCACAACAAGGATATCAAACAAGTTTGTATGGGGCCGCCTACACACTGTAAAAAAAAATTTCAATATGAGTATTTATAGAAACTGTGTAGAACGTAGTTCAGACCTAAGAGCGAAAGTCATGTCGATTCACTCTTTGCATTATAAAAACTACACAGTTTGAATCAAGAAAAATGCCAGGTCGGCCATTTCAGACAAATTTTATGCACTTGAGGATGTTGTGAAGGTACTTTATACACAGACACTATATGATTTCAGATCGAGTTGAATGTATAGAGTACAGAAAACAAGTCGGTCGGGATAAATTAATTTAAATTATTTCATAATACAAGGTGGGTGGTGGGGGGAAATATATATATATATATATATATATTATCAAAATTTATAAATTTTCTGTGCGTGCTTGTGCAAGGTAGAGTTATTTCTTCATAATTTAATGCCCCTTGACTGGCCCGGCCAGGCCCGCCTAGCGGGCCCCCAGCGCCTTCCGTTTCAGCCTTCGGCTGCCGCAGCGACCAACCCCGGGGGCTGGGGGGATCCCATTTCTAAGTGTATATATTTAATACAAGTAAATTAAAATCATATAGGAATCATTATTTTGCTTATAGCAGATTGATGTTTGGGGGTCATGTTCCTTAAGTAAGGAAGATGAAGGGTTACTAGTAGAGTGTTTAGATAAAGTTGAACAATGGAATACTTTTGTCAATAATTGGGAGCATGAAGGTCAAAGTATTTATCTTGATTTGAAAAGTTTTTGACCTATCTGAATGTTCCAAATGATGGGGTGGGTGGGTGGGGGTGGAGGAACCTTATTTCAAATTAAAAATGTTGTTGTTGTTGTTGATTAAATGTGTTCTAAATTTTTTGGAAATAAAAACAAACTGTGTTATCATTTTAAGTGTATTTATTGTTTAATAAAAAAGTGTTTTTTCATAGTGCTAATTTCAAATAAATGTTGTTGTTGTTGTTCTTGTTGTAAATAAATAAATAAAAGAAAATCTCGATTAAGTTTATCTATTAAATATAAAGTCCTTTTTTCTAGTTGTATTAATTGTAAAGTGCTTTTATGTTAAAAAAAAGTAAATATGATTCTTTATTGGTTTTGTTCTTGTTATTCTTGAACGAGTAGTAGTAGGGAAATTATTTAGTCATTAGACATCTATAGTTTACAGTTAGTTGTAGGTGAGCTGTTGAAGTGAACAGCAATATGTATCAATTTAAAACACCATTCAGATCGTTTCTGGGTGGTCCATGAATGTCAGGCAAAACGACACTCTTAACTAAAATAATAAAAAATTGTGATAAAATATCTATGGAAAAGGCAAAAAAATCTACTATTGCTACAGTGTTTGGCAGGAGTCATATGATAAAATAAAAGCTATTGTTGGATCGGGGGTGGTGGTACAATTCAAACAGGGACTTGATGTTTTCGACACTATTTAACCAAACTCTCGGCTGATTATTGACGATTTAGCTGATTCCATTGAACAATGGTCCCAGGAAATGCTGCAATTGCTTACTTTTCGCTCATATTATGAGCAGATTTCCTTTACTCTAGTTCTAAACAATCTCTTTCATCAGAGCAAATGTATGAGGACACTTGCTTTGAACTGTACCCACTATATTATATACAGAGTTGTTCGTGATTCTAGCTCGCTAATAACTCTCAATAAATAAGTATATCCCGGTACTCCAAAATTTCTACTTTTAGCGTACAATCAGGCAGCTAATAGACCCTACGATCACATTGTATTGGATCTTAATCAAAATACACCCAAGGATTTACGTGCAGTCACAGATATTTTTGACAATGTAATTACAGTATATCTTCCGGTGATCAGTAAAAAAAAGGCTATTAGTTGCCATCAAGACACTGAAAAAACTACATGAAAATAGACATTTATTTTCCGTTCTAAGCACTTCAAAACCCCTACTTAGGAAAACCATTCTCAAACAAGGTATAGACAAAGATTTCATTAATCTAATATCTGAACTTTGTTTAAATTTAACCGAGGGCAATGTTCAACTGGCAGAAGTAGTTAAGCAACAGGCAAAGCCACATCGTTCCATTGTACTTGCCTTGACTTGTAAAAAGAATGAAATTTTTTTTAAAGAAAACGTGTTCTTCAAGCGGGTGGTAGCTTTTTTACACTTTTACTGCTAATAATTGCAGGATTTGTAAACAGTGTTCTCTAGATGGCTAAACCATATAATTGACTCCAATAGAACTCGCTGTTTCACCAGTAGAACACTTTGAGGACAATCTGAGTAAATTTATTAACAAAGAGCATATTGGCGATGATAAAAATGACTTTTACTTCAAGATGCACTTCGCCGAGTGGACCATCATAAGCCCTATCGTGCGAGACCACTCAATGTGTGTGTCATTGATCAAAAAAAAGAAACAGCTCTTCAAGATTCTGGTGCTGGAGCATTAACACAATTAAAGGCGATATTCAATAGTGTCGAGCATTGGAAATCTAATGACACACTCATATCGTTAGAAAATTAAACGACCCATAACATATCTCACGGAAAACAGAAAAGACCACATTTGAATTGATAGCATTAGGAACGGATTTATAAGGCAAGAGACGAGTTAAGATCTAATTGATTTAATTTATGGTCTGGTTAAAAATCTTTAAGTACTTTCATCATTTAACAGTACTATATATTACTTTTTAAGTTCATTAAACTTCCCCAAAAGTCTTATTAGCAATAGGCAAATTCTAAACGATTTAAATGAACATAGTCCATCGTCGTTATAATTCTTAAAACGAGAAGAAGAAGAAGAAGAAACAGGTGAAGATTTTAAATCAATCTTGGAAATACTAGCACACCTAGCATAAAAGTTGATTTGATGATGGCGAGACCGCTGATAGCTAGATAAAAGTGAAGACATAAATGATATCAACTCAGCATCATCATCATCACCCACTAGTATACAAAAGGTTAGTGGACGTTACACTGCGTGTCTACGTTCAAAAAGGTTGAAGTTTGAAACGTGTTTATGAAAATATTGGTGAAGCGGGAAGTTTAAGTTCCCCCTCCACTCTTTCCAAAGTCACTGGCGTTGACACTAAAAGTGTACAAAGAATATCTACAAAATGCATCAAGTTACACTCTACATCGAAATGATAGGCTTCGTGGTAATTATTATCGAAAAACTAAAGCCTTTTTCCCACTGCACATAATGCAAACAGATCTCTACACTCTAGATGAGATTCAAAGGCGTCACAATACACCGTACAAGTACATTCTACTTGCAATCAGTGTTTTTAGTTGCTATGCGTATGCCATTCCATTGCAGACAAAGAGAGGTGTTGAAGTTGCTGAGGCTATAGAAAGTATTCTTGAACAAGATTCGCATAAAAAAAAATTAAAACGGATCGGGGTAGTGAATTTGTTAATCCACATGTCGAAAAAGTACTAATGAAATTTAATACAATAATATATCATAGTCACAGTCCTATAAAAGTTGCATTGGCCGAACGATTGATAAGAACTATTCGACTTTTAATTTCAAGATATGGTACATTGAAAAATACGGCTGCTTTTATTCATTATTTAGATAAAACCATGTTGATTTATAATCAACGACCCCATTGATCATTGTCCGACTCAACCCTAACGGAAGTTCATCATGCTGATCATAATACATTTTATAGTTGTTCTGTTTTTATACTGTTCGAATTAATAGAACAACTAATGTTTTTGAAAAGGGGAATTACTTGTGGTCCACTGAACTTTTTACAGTGTCAAAAATCCTAAAAACCCAACCCATAACTTATCGTCTACGTGACACCAAAGATGAGGAGATTCTCGGCGGATTTAATGACTATGAACTACGAAAAGTTAGAAATAATAGTAAAATCTATCAAATTGAGAAGGTATTAAAGAGTCGTACTCGCAGGGGCAAGAAACATTTGCTTGTTCGTTGGCTAGGATACAACTCTGATTTTGATTCTTGGATCGGTGTTGAAGACATTAAGAATGCCTAATGATTTTATGTAACAATTGTGTCAACGTCTCCGACCGTCTCTACAAGGATTTGAACAAAACAAGTGATTTTTGGACATAAAGCTCTCCCCCACCATCAAATTCGATGACGGAAATTATAAACTTACTATTCTCAATTATATTCTTAAAAATGAACACGATTTCCTGATAGAAGATCCTAGATAACAAATAAAAATTAAACTATTCAATTTTTTCCTCTTTTTTGAGTACGAATGGAGAGAAGTAATTAAATCTTGTAAATATCCTCATGTCGCACTGAAATACAAAGAATATGGTAGTATGACTGATTTGTGTCGTACAATCAATAGCAAAATCTCATCTCGTAAGAAAGGTACATTCCAATTAAATTATTCAATGGAACACGATGGGATTTACATTAGCTTACCTGTTGACAATTAAATGATTCATCTCAATGATAATCTGAGAGATGTTCTTGGCTTTAAACAGAATATGATCAGTGGTAAAAACTCTGGAACTGATAGTGGGATGACTCATGTTATTGTTGCATATTATCCACGTGGTTTCGCCTCGGACTCTCGTATATTTATTTATGCGTCCTTTGTGGAAACGTGGAGAGTTGGTAATTCAATTTTCCCTCTCTTACGTGTTCTTGAACGAGAAAAAACCCATGAATATCACTGTATATAAAAAGTTCATCACTATAATATAAAGAATCTTCAGTATGTTCCTGTAAACACTTCATATTTGGAACTCTGTCAGTTAACACTAAGAAGTGAATTGGGTCATCCTCTAGCAATAACAAAAGGTTTAGCTGTGATTAAATGTCAGTTTGACCCATCGTCGTTGTAACCTAAGATGAACAATAGAAGAATTCCGTTGGTCTGTCCTGATATTGACTGCTATGTTGGTGCTCTGAGTTCTCGTCAAATAGGTCATGGATTGGACTATTGCAAGGGGTGTACTACAATATCAGGCTATGGTCTTGGTAGTTGGTTTGCTAGGCTATTTTGTTCCACACTACCCCTTGCCTGAAAATATCTTGTACCTGCTGCATCAAATTTTGCTGCCTCGTCACTACAGGACTGGGGATCGGGTAAAAATTTCAACGAGAGTGTTAAAGAAAATATTAGATTTTCAGCAAGAGCCGTTGGCGAACAATTAAAATCACAGCAAAATGGGAAGGGATTAAAAAGGGTGCGTGTTCATCATTCTCCAATCAGTCTCTACCCAGGCGGGGAGCGAAAGACATCAACAACGACTTTGAGGAATAAAAGGAAGAAGGCGAATACGCAGAAGAAGAAAAGGATTGTTAGATCAAAGAAGGGTTTCTTCTCTTAAGATGACCTATCTCCCCCACAAGGAATCGCATCCATCAATCACCTCCTCATTGAATCAATTCAATGCTGAAAATGTTGGTGTCAGTGTCAAGTATGGCTACTATGAGCGATTTCCTCCTCAACAACCCCTCTCAGAAAATATACACTTTCAGATATTTTACAATGTAGATTATTTCATTGATTCATCGTCAAAATTTATTGATTTAAATGTTCTGGTGAAGAAAAAGTCAGACAATACAACTCCCAGTGCTGGTGAGGACCTGTCCTATGAAAACTATATCTTATACAACTTGTTCAAACAAATTAATGTATTCGGCTATGGAACATTGGTGAGCACTACCAATAATTTATCCAACTATGCAAGCTGGATACAATTTATGATGATGACTCCAAAGTCATATATGGAGTTGAGAGGACAGGCACTGGGCTATGAATATAGATCAGATGTTAATACTGACGGTGCTTTAACTGCTGCAGTGACCCAGGAGTGTCATTTAGTTGGAAAATCATGAGATATTTAAAATATCTCAATGGTTACCTCCCAATGTCAAGATTTTCTAAAAGTTACAACTAGCTCCATCGAATTTCATTTTGAGAAAAACACTTGCTGCAGCGCCTGATGCAAATGCAATTATCACTTCAGCAATTCTTTCATGTTCGAAAACAACGGGTTATGAGCACTGTTGCACTGGCAATGGAAAAGCTGAGAGCCAATGGTAACAATATCAAACTTCTTGTTCCCCATACGGTTACTATTCAACGTCACATCGCCACTGGCTCTCGCAGTTATACCGATTCATCATTTATCAATGGAGAATTCCCTTCGAAACTTGCTTTGGCCTTTGTGAAGTTTGCTATTGCCGTTGGATCCTGGACTGCATCCCCCCATGATTTTATTTTTTGGTATATCTAGCCTTGTGTGCAAAGTGAATGGAATTCCCCTGTAAACTTTATCATTGGATAAAAAATCCTACAGAACTCTGTACGAATTGACTCTGCAATCCCTAGATTATAACTCACAACTATTTGAAAATGAAATAATCGATTCAATGTTCTTACAGAATTATGGTGTAACTGTTTTGGACTTGTCCGGCACTCAAGATATGAGCATAGTACGAATGGGATTGTATGTCTAGAGTGCACATTTGCCGATGCTTTGACTGAAAATATCACATTAATATTACTGAGTCAATTTGAAACCTATTGGGAAATCACTCCCGACGGAAGTGTTCCACTAGATCTTGCACCTTGAACACATACCAAATAACCAGCCTATTTAGTATAGATTTAAGTCCCAATATAAGTCCTATTGTATACCATCGGACTTCATTGAAAAAATTCCAAGTGTTAACAATACCCTAATCATTGTTAATAGCAGTCCGTCAAGTTTGAAGACAGGTCATTGGCTATGCATCTTTCAAACAGCGAAGAACATCGAATTTTTTGATCCTATAGGCCTATCATATAAATTCTACACCCCACACATCAACAACTTTATTGAGAGCTGTGGGAAAACTATTATCCAAAATCGGAGGAGAGTACAGGATTTAACGACTAAGCCCTGTGGCTTTCATGCACTACTCTTTTTCGTGTTCAGATGTCATGGCTTCAGACTTTCCTCGTCTGAAGGACTTCGTAGTGGAAAACATACTTTCAATCATTTTTAATATTGATTTTAGTGCATACGACTAAAATATTCTAAAAATGTATGTAAAATTGTTTGTTAATAAATATAATGTATATACATGATAAAAACGACTTTTCTACGCTTTAGATTTGTTCTTTTACTTCGTATAGTTATTTGTCGAGAACAACTAATGCGGGTAGATCATCTGAGTTAACTGTATGCTGATTCTGATGTGCTGCAATGTCAGGGTCTCATTTTCTACAGTATAATGTAATTTCACCCTTATCATGTCTCTTTGTATTGTCAATGATACTATTTTCATTCATATTGTAAAATCAGTGTTTCAATTTGCGTATTTGAAGCAATGTCACATACAGTGTTTTCAAATGGTGAGTCACATTCTGTAACAGCTAAATAAAAATCAGAAGGCTTAAAATTATATTAGTCATTGTCTTTACAACGATGACGTAGAAACCAAATTCCTTTGTTATTCCAACAGTTGAATCGTAGACCTGGTTCCTCCTCCCAAAACAATTTAAAGCCACGACAATACCAGTCTCTTAGTAATAAACTAAAATCACGTTTAGGATTCTTTCCAGTCATACCAGGATATGGATTCTCCCACTAATTACATTTATCATAATGACAATTAGAGCCTCTAGGGTGGGATTCACACATCTATTCAAGACAGGGATTACAACCTTTAATTTTTACGGCATGTCCTCTATGCAATTTACACGGGTTACACAATCTGCACTTTTCATCATACTCGTCAGTCATTGTGCAATTCTCACATGATGACCAGCTGCCCAGTGTATACATGCATAGAAGACATATATAGAACATTTTTTCCTGTGTTGACACTCTCACCGCCAACGATCACTGCTACGATCAATCACTTGAGTGGGAGAGAAAGAGAGGAATAAGTCCTCTTTGAACAACATCTTTCTTGTGAAAAAAACTTAGTCTTAAATTTTTAAAGTAATGCGTTCAAAAGCGAATCCACAATATTATTTTGTATTATTTCTATTAATATGTCAATAAATTGTGTAAATGTGCTTGAACCACGACGTAAAAGCTTCATACAAAAGTCTGATGATGGAGGATCAGTTTTCATTATATCGAGAAGCATTCTCTGGGAAAATATCTTCCTTTGAAAAGATAACTCCAGAAAATCATCATCTAGAATCAAACGTTTTTCCATGCACCTTTTCAGGTCATTCAATGCACCCGGAGTAGTAACATCCCTGTGCGAGCGCTGTGTAGAATTTGCTGTGAAATATCTTGCGCGTTCGTTTATCGATCTATTTGAAAATTATAAACATTATTGGATAGAGAACAATACAAAAAATTATTTGATAAGTTGACAAGTGAAGTGCGTAGTGAATTATCTTGGGCGTTCGTTTATCGATCTATTTGAAAATTATAAACATTATTGGATACCAATATGGTTAAGAAAAGTGGAAAGCAATCAAGACAAAGTGATTTGGACGAGTCCAGAGGGTCCACGGAATCGACTGATAATGTTTCAAAGTTGGATAAAATCCTTGCAATCGTCGAAGAAACTAAGAATGATATTTCGGAAATAAAAAGGGAAATGAGTGACATTAAGTCTGGTTTAGCGTCCCTAACGTCTCGTGTTGAAGATTTGGAATTACAAAAAGTGACCCACGAAAATGAGTTATCCAGTATTAAGCAGGAAATATCGGCTTTACGTAAACAAATTGCAAAGGAACCCGGTTTTGGTGAGTTAGCTATAAGAGTCCTTGTGGTAGAAAACATGGATAGAAGAAGGAATATTATTCTATGGAACATTAAAGGTGAGTCTAAGTCAAAAGCTAAGGAGCATGTTAACGCCTTACTTTCCCAACATCTTGGGATTAATACCCAATTTGAATTACTTGAGTTTACGGATCGATTTATCAAAATCCAGCTCCAGGATGATAAGGACAAATTCTGTATCCTTCAGGGAAACAAAAATTGCGTGAAAACCCGTTCAGAAGAGTAGCCGGAAGCGAATCTCCCTATGTCTATATAACAGATGATGTGACAAAAGGTGTTCGTGACATTCGTAACTCCCTGAAAATCAAACAGAAAGAATTGAGAGAAAATGGAGTCAGTGCTTGGATCCCCCTAGTCGTCCCACCTGTATTATACTTGATTGAGAATGAGCAAAAAGTGAAGCTTAAATGGTATAATTTCGCATAAGTCAAATGCATAAAAAATGTATCGGAAGTGGATTAAAGTGGTTTTTTAGTATGTTTGAGTGGATTTATGATTGTAGTTAGTTGTGATTTAGCTCAGGTATCCGTGATTAAATTGTGCTCGCCTTCGGGTGATGATAAGGATAATGGTTAGAGTGAGTATGATGTCAAATATTGTTTATATATTACTTTTTTGTTCTTATTTTTTATTTCCGAAATTTTTGTTGCCTTTTATTTATTTTCTTTCTTTTTTTTATTTTATTTATATCGGCTCAAGGAGATGGGATGCAAAATTTTTGTTGAGTTTGGATTATGGATGAGTTAAGTTTTGTAGAAATCCCTGCTGGTAGGCTGGAGGAACTTGAAAAAAATCCTCTTGATATTAATAATTTTTTTCATAGGTTTTCGTCACAAGATCAAGATTTGCCAGATTATTATAATGCACCTAAAAATAAATATTTATTTGTTCATGATCTTACACCTTTAAATAATCAATTTAATTGACTGTCATTTTGGAATTGTAGAGAATTAAATAGCAGCTTAAATTTTTTGCATGATTTTCTTAAAAGGTCGTCAACAGATGTGCTAGGAATTTGTGAGACATTTCTTGATGAAATTAATACATTTCAAAATTATGAAAATTATAGGTTTTTTCATGTTAGTCGAAAACAGACTAAGAGAGGAGGAGTATACGAGATGTTTTTGCATCTTCTGTATTTAATGATTTTATGGATTGGAATGTTGAGATGCTATTTGAGAGTTGTATAGAAGAAGTGAATGATGGAAGAAATACTTTTTTGGTAATTGTAGTACATCAGCCATCTTCGTCTAGCATTCAAGAGTGTTTAAGTCAATGTGAGTCGTTGTTAGATGCCCTCACCAAGCAACACCATCCATTTTATGTATTGGGGGATTTTAATATTGATTTAATGCGACATAATGTTTCGACATCGAATAAGGGATTAGAATTTTTGAATATTTCATTTTTACATGGTTTGTCACCTACTTGTTTACTACCATAAAGAATCTGTGATAACCCTGCAACTCTTATTGATAACATTTTTACATCTGAAAATTGCCTTGATACCCATATTATTTTGAATGATACATCTGATCATTGTGTTGTTGTTTCTGACTTCTCTGGATCAGGAGTGGAACGTGAAAAGAGACCAAATAAAAGTTATAAAAGGATAATTAACCAAAAAAAGATAGATGAGATGAAAGTAAAAATAGGAGATATAGAGATGTCCTAAATGTTGAAGACCCGAATCAGTCAATTGTTTTATTTTATAGTAAATTTAACCAAATATTTGACCAAGTATGTCCCATGGTATTAAGAAAGAGTAAGGATTTGCCTCGTAAACCATGGGTTACTGAAAGCCTTTTAAAGATTATAAAAGAAAAAAATAGACTGTATAAGTTGAAGATGAAGTACCCAAATGAAATTAATATTGAAAATTTTAAAAAATATAAAAATCGGTTAACTCTTGTTCTCAGAGAAGCGGAAGCAAAATATTATCAAAATGAATTTCGCAAATGTGATTCATCTCGTGAAACATGGAAATTAATAAATGAAAAAATGAATAATGTTAAAACAAGATATATTCCATCTCAGATTACAAGTCATGAAGGAGTCAAGATAACTGATGAGAGAGGGATGGCGGAAGCATTTGCTGACCATTTTAGAAAAGTTGGACATGGTCTGGTGGATCAAATTTCTGCTGGAACACGTAATCATAGAAAATGTTTACCAAATAAAGTAGATAAGACTATATTTATGTACCCTATCCAGTTCTAGGAATACCAAAAAGCTGTTACTAGTTTGAAAAATGGATTTTCGGCAGGATGTGAAGGTATATCGACTTCTCTGTTTAAAGAATTAGCTGGTGTAATTTTCAGCCGCTTTTATATATTTTTAATTCTTGTATAAAAAATAGATTTTTCCCATTTTGTCTTAAAGTAGCTAAAATTTTACCTTTGTTTAAAAAAGGTGATAAAGATAACCCAAACAATTATATGCCTATTACTATTTTATCACCTGTTTCTAAAGTTGTTGAAAAGATAATAAAAAGTAGATTTATTTTATTTCTGGAAAAGACTAAGTTTTTTTCTCCTAATCAGTTTGGTTTTTTGAGTGGTAGATCAACAGAGCAAGCAGTAGCTGCTTTACATCATTTCTTATCAGAGGCTATGGATGATAGTTAATTGGCGGCAACTATATTTTTTGACATAAAAAAAGCTTTTGATACAATAGATCATGCAATTCTTTTTGATAAGCTGGAAAATATAGGAATCCGTGGAATTGCTCTGGATTCAATGAGATCGTATTTATTTGAAAGAAGTTTTAAAGTCCAAGTTTGTGAAGAATCATCTCATATTTTCCCGTTAGAAAATATAGGGGTACCGCAGGGATCTGTATTGGGGCCGATACTTTTTTTTATTTATGTAAATGATCTTCCAAATTGCATGCCTTCAGGTGATGAGTTACCAATATTGTTTGCGGATGATACAGCAATTAGTTTGAGGGCGGGCAACGAGGAGGACCTACGATTGTCCTTGGAGACTGTTGCTTTGAATGTAAATTCTTGGTTTCATGATAAACGATTAATACCTGATTTAGAGAAGTCCGAATTTATCGTTTTTGGGAGAAGTTTGAGGTCAGTGAAGCGTGTGTCATTTCAAATTATTAATATTTGAGCTTCCTCCATAAAAAGAGTGGATTTATTTAGATATTTAGGTATTTATATTGATTCAACTCTGTCGTTTAAGACGCATATTAGTAAACTTAAAGCAACAGTGTCCAGGAATCTCGGTTGTTGTAGCGATAAAAAAAATATAGACTAGCCCTAATTGTGGTAATAAAGATTGACCGCGTCGAATGTAATATTATATGTTTAGAGTTTGAACTTACACGTTCTATAAGTTCGTCTATATAGCTACTTATCGCACTAAAGATTGTGCCATAGATGATATTATTGTTTTAAAGCTATGGTGATTAAGATGCGCCAAATGTGGCAATGAAGTCTGGGGCCACAAATGTAATACTATGATTAAAAGTGGTGTACCGATCGAGCAACTCGCTGAAAGAGAGAAAATAAAATGCGTGGCTACAGTAGGTTAGAAATTCTCCAACTATCAATCCGGGAGCGTAACCTTGCTTTGTCGAGTTTTCTCCTTGTCAATTACCTCTAATGTCATGTAGAAATCAGATTCCTGGGAGCGGTACCGTTGGAGGCATACGAACTAATTAGCTGCCGTGCGACTAGATACAGACATATAAAATAAAATAAACACAGATGGAAAAACAATAGATGTATTGTGACTTACATTTTAGGTGTACAACAATGCTCACTTCAATTGACGACAAATAGGAGCAGAGATAATAAATAATAACCAAGTCTTTAGAATGACTGAATAGCAATTTTAATTACTATGGCTGAACGCTAATAGTGGTAATTATAGATTACAAATCCCTCAAAAAACACCTTTTTCATTATATCACATAACTACAGCTTCTGTGTTCCACCAGCTTTTTCACGACTGGCCCAAGCCCTGTTGCGAGGACTGCTACCTAGTACTTATGTTTGCAAACTCACTTCATTATTCTCACTGACCGTCTAATAATTTGTTTTAAATATATCTGATGATTAAACGTTATAACTTAAGCTTCCTGAGAAACATTGTATTTAGTGATTTTTTTATTACCAATCTTCTCGGGGAAATTCAAAACCGTCTCCCGTGATTAGCGCCGAGATTTGGCTGAAATTAAAAGGCAGTTTTTGTTTTTGCTGATGAAGAACTTTTCTTTTTTGAAACTAGATTTAACTTAATTAGAGGAAGCTTAATTTATGTTGGAATTATCTTTAGAAAGAAGGAATTCTATTTTTTTTTGTATTTTAATTATATCACATACTACTCACGGTACAGTTGTTTGCATAGATTTGAGTTTCTGTTTCCATACCAAATCATTACATACATCACAATCATTTCCATACAAATTTTTCACCTTAATTTGGGCATATGGTTTTTGAAAATCCAACTTAAAGATAATTTTTTCAATAGTATGAAACTTTTGGTTGAAAATAAACATAGCCATTTATCAAGAGCTAGGATTAAGTTTCTTTTCCTGTTTGTTAAAAATGAGAGATCAAGACTAAGTTTAAGATATCAACTTCCTCATATTGCGAATAAATATAAGTTATTTGAATTAGTAAGTGAATCACCATCACTATACATATATAAAAAGAAATTGAAAAAGATGGTCCTTTCAGCCTACAGTAGTGGGGATTGATTGTATTATTGATTTATTTATAAATTGCTGATTAAATCCGATCCCTATCTCCGTGAGTCGATAGTTAAGTTATGTATGTTTTTTTTCTCATTTGTTCTTTAAATCTATTTTAAATTTTGTTATGTTCTTATCAAATTTTCTTTTCTTTTTGAAGCTATGTTAGCGGGCAGTGTAATTTTTTTTCCCTATTGTTTGATAAAGGAGACATTACGAGATTCCTCTCTTCTCCTTTGAACAAAATTTATGTATATGTTTTTGTTAAATAAAGTCAAGTCAAGTCCATAAACACAAGATTCCGCATAATTTTCTCTTTCTCAAATCGATCCATTTTTTACAGTCCTAACACTCTCACAACCAACTTTAGACTAACCAGGATTGTTTTTCTACTTTAAGAATGTACGCTAACCTCCTACAGAAAAAAATCTTCATTTTAGAAACAATATTAAATAAAATTACAACAATGATAATTACTGATACAATTTATTTTCTTCAATATATTTCATTAATGTATTTAAAGCAGTTTGAAGTCTATTTATATGCACTATATTTAGTTTCGCAGCAAAGCATAATTGCTCCTCCAATTTAAATTTGCTCAATGATATCACATATCTTGCATACATATTGTCCCATTCAAGGGTTAGTCAAGATCCTCGTGTAATTTCCACTGCTACGTTTGGTACTCTCGCCTTTTTATCATTGCTGCTACCTGCTCCTCCAGCTCCTTTTCTATGCTAATATCTCGTAAAATAATAGAGTATAAAAAATAAACTGCTCTCTCTCTGAATACCATTCTCTTACTAATATGAATTACATTGAAAATCACTCCTTCTATTGGATCTGGCTGCTATGGATTGGTTGATATAGCATCATAGCTATGATAATCGAGTCACCATATATTGAGTACCCTCTGTATTCATTGTCTATGATTGGTCCAGAAAATGGGTGTTGACTCAGAAACCTGTCTGCTTGCCTTTTAGAATCAAGTCCCTGAATATCTAGTTCTAATTGTAACGTGTTTGTTCGCATTATGCAACCTGCTCTGAAACTGCATACATGGAAACTTCTCACAACAAGCGTTTTAAGTTTTAATTTCACACATGAAAATGTTCCTAAGATATTGCTGATATGCTCTTTTGACAACCTGCATACGGATGGCAGGTTGTCATCCATACAACGGAAATACTCTCTGAAAATTTCACCTTCACACCTTCATAAGTTGTGGATTTTGAACTAGCCAGAAGACACTGTGTGTATTTATTAAATGCTGCTTCTACAGTTGTGACACTAACGACATTAATCGCGTTAAGTTGAAAAGTTTAGGGAACGTTTAGGAGGAGTTTCAAACAAACGAAAAACCTATATGCGTGTAGGTACTAAAAGGACATATAGACACTATAGGGCATATAAGGACATAGGCAGTGAAGCTCTATCGTAGTTAGTAATATTGATATTTTAAAGGAGCTAATTTGGTTGAAAATTAAAAGTTATAAAGACCTCGTAAGAGTCAAAAATGATTGGAGTGCAATCAGCCCTCCTCTTTAGCTCATGCTTTTCCAGACATTTCTTATCAAATCTTTAAGAAAGCCATTTTGTTCAGCATAGCTGAATGGTCTTGTAACTATATCTCTAGGGTTATTAGGTAGGTCAACCCCCACAGTTATGTAATTTGCCCATTATGCTTAAAACTTAAATGTTGTTTTAAAATTAAATCTAAACACGCTGTCTGTATGCTGGTTGCCAATAAAACATCTCAGCAATATACCAAGAACGACTGAGAGCATTAATTTCAAATTTTCGGGGCTACCTCTATTACTACTTCTGCTCTTAAAATTGTACTAAATAAAAGAGTGCAGTTGTATCCAGGTTGTGAAAGAGCATAAAGATGAGTTTTTGGGAATGGTATTAACTTTTATTTATCAGGTCAACTAGAGGGTGTATATGACTAACTTAAATACTACTATTTGTGTCATGATTTTTAAAAGAGTTTATGTTGTTAAAAATTGCTGAAAAAATTTCTCCAGTATATAAATAGTAGGCCAAACAATAAATTCTTAAGGGAAAACCGGAAAGAGTCAAACTATTATTTTCTTTTCCCTGAAAAAGACTATGTCAATATAAAACGGACAGAAATTAATTATAAAAGCTTTGTCCACAAACTATTTTTTTAAAGTAAAGAATTCCATTAAACCAAAATTGAACAAATATAGAATCAAATAATCTAACAAGCATACAACTATCACAGATCAGTATTAATTAATAATTGAAACCCAAAACGAACAGAAATTAAAATAAATAACAGAGTCAAGCTCAAAACGAGCAGAAATTAATATGAGTAGGGTTCTAAACCCCCGTGCTTTCTAAAAGCCATAATATAATTTATACTTTACTGAAAAAAATTATTTTAAATATTTTCACTTTTATAACTTTAAGAAATCAAAAATTAATTAAGATTTTAAGGAATAAATATCAGTATATCTAAACTAAACTGACAATGCACATTCGTTTGAATTTTTCAGTAAAGTACAAATTATATTCTGGGTTTTAGAAAGCATAGGGGTTTGAGCCCTACTCATATTAATTTTTGCTCGTTTCGAATTTGACTCTGTTATTTATTTTAATTTCTGCCAATTTGAGTTTTATTAACTTATTCAGTTTCATTTTTTAATCAGATTCTTATACTGATTTTAAACATATATGTTTTATCAACTTTATTCTTACCCATCAAAAGTTACAAGCGTCAGAAAATTTGTCTTATTTTCAAAAAAAGGGGGGAAAGCCCTTAAAGTTATTGAATCTTAATGATAATCCCATCATCAGATTTTGCGTATCAGAGAACGTTTCTGTAGTAGTTTCAAGCTCCTATCTGCAAAAATGGGGAATTTTGTATTTTTTCCAGAAGAAAGATCACCGATGCGTGTTTGTTTTTGTTTTATTTATATTTTTTTTTTCTTACATTAAGGAATGAACTGTACCCCATAGTAACTGAAGTAATAAAAGGAATAATTATATAGATGATTATTTGAGATGATTGCTGCGAGAGCTGGCAACCATGGTAAAAACTAAGATAACATTACTCAGATGTCTTTTTTTCTGACTCTTTAAATTCTATTGTTTGTGTCTTTGACGTGGATGTTTACTTCGTGTGGGAGGGTAAAGTTGTCATTTTGGAAAAACAGACAAATAAATTGAGTTTTGATTGTAGTCAGTATCAATTTCAACATTACCTGAAACTCAAACTTCATACTTGAGCTGTTCTTAAAATATTTCAAATTCACTCTTCTGAAAACCTGGATTACATAGTGTCTTTTGAGTCATTTCAACAAGCCCCGCAACGTTTCCCAAGAATTTCAGCACATGTACACTAACCGTTCCCAGTATTTTGCAGATACACCATTTTGACAAGACAACCTGGATATATACAGCATCTTTTGATTCACTTGAACATTCCCTCGACATTCCCTGAGTTTTGCAACATAATATAATTAGCTTTTGCTGAGTAGTCTCATCTTAATACTCTTAGCCGTCCCTGAGATATTGTATAAACCATTTTGACAACCACGAAGCGTATAACATCTTTTGATTTAGTTCAACATCCCCTCGGCATTCCCTGAAAATTCCAGCTTATCTCCCTTAGTCGTTCCTGATAAATTGCAAACACGCTTTGTTGACACCCTGGATGCAAATGATGCCTTTTGATTTAGTAAGAAATTCCAATAATTTTTTTTTGGGAATTTGTAACTTAATGCTCTTGGTTGTTTCTGAGGAATTTCAAATACCTTCTTTTGATAGCCGGGATAAACAGAGTATCCTTTGGTTAAATTCGAAGTTCAATATCTCCTTCAACATTCCCTGAAATTTCCAACTTAATGCTCTAATTGTTCCTTAAGATGTTACAAAATACGAGCATTACATGAAATATGTATATAATTTGATATTTTTCACAAATATCGCTGTTTTACATGTATGATGACGTCATGACATTATTCTGACGTTCAAATCAATCTGCAGCTAGATGAAACTCAGCAGCAAGAAATAAATATATAGAAGCCTGCCACTTATTTTTTTGGATAAATTTGGACAAGTTTTGGACAAGGCGGTTCTAATAGTGTTCTTCAATAAGATTCAAACTATTGCTCGGATACCAAGGATATTTTTGAAGTTTACACAAGCTGCAAAGAACGCATAAGGACAAAGTTAAAAATCATATTCAGAAGTCCAAAAAGATGGCAACGATGTGGGCTGATCTTTGTAAATCGAGAAACATTTTACGAATAATTTACCGGGATTACGAAAAATATTCAAAATTACATATTGATATTCTCTCCGAAAGAGCAGATTTTGCTGAAAAGTCGGTTAGAAATGCTTTGGCAGTACTTCATAGTAATATCCAAAAGACATGTTGCATGCTTAATGAAAAGCTTCCAAGGTATGGACCGGCAACTGTGGAACAATTTAGTGATGTAATGGGAAATATTAGACATCACTGTGCATATAGGAGGCATAATTGTCCTTTACTTAGTTTCAGCTTTATTCGATGATCGAGCCTTTATGTACTAACTACATCCAACGACTATGACATCATTGATCAATATTGTACATAAAAAATTAAGTTCTTCGTAAAAATTTGATTCTATTTAAAATGAAAATTAATTACAAATGGCACTAGATCTAGAGATTTCCTTTAAAATGAGCCATTGAACAACTCTCTACGATGTTCCAGTGCCAAGCTATCTGTGGAAGAGAAAGAAGAAAGAAAAAAAAGATGCCGTTTAGGCAGAATGCTGTAGTAGAAGCCACTTTTCTTGATTTTCAAGCCAATATATTTCCCTTACTGTTTAATCCAAATGACAGAAAGTTTCCTATACAGAGGTTTCAGACATGGCCGTTCTAATGGTGTACTTTTTGTTTTGATCTGACTTTTTTTTAGGAGTTATGGGTTTTTATTATGCTTAATATTGGACGTGACCGTCTCCTATTAGATTGCTAGCTACCACTGCAACCCGAATAAAGTCTAAACAAAGCTTCTATTAATAACTACTACATGAGATCCCCTTGAATGAAACATTTTATGATAAACTTGTCGATCCTTTATGTAATTTCCTTGTTATTCAAGCCAAGAGTCAGTTAGTTTCCTATTTAGGGGTATTAGACATGGTGGTTCTTATAGTGTACTTCTTTTTTTGATCTGATTCTAGTTTTAGGAGCTATGCACTATTTTCTTTTTACTGGAGGACGTGATCGTCTCTTACTAGGTTGCTAGCTACCATTGCAACCCGGATTACTATTGACTACAGTTTGTTCTCTAATGTAAATATTGTTGAACAATAATTCTTTTTCCTATTCTATGCAGTCCAGGATATTTCAACCCTTTACTGGTATTATAATAACCTGTAGAGGAGCCTCCCTTGGGGGCAGAACTAAGCCCATGTCATCACCATGGATCAAAACCATGATGCCTATGGTTCTTGTGGTTATACCCCATGTGGTTTGCCATACATGGCCTTTTTCAGATTCTATATGGTAGATTTTGGAAAACTTATGTGCGGTCCTCGTCATATGTGTGGTCGCTCCCTGAACGCCTCTGCCATTAGAGGGAACAAACGCTTCAACCGTTTCCGTGTAAACAGCACCAGGAAACATTTCTTTTTCTTGTTTTCTTCCAGATAACCCCGGGAGTGCTAACTTGTCTTCGTACAGCTTCTTATAGAGGTTCATAATTGTAGCAATTTCTACTTTTGCTTCTTTTTCACTTGTAAAGGCACTGTGACCTTTTTGCATCAAGAACTCTTTGGCACTTATGAAATCAAATATCTTTGAAAAGACTGCAGTATGAAAAGATATCAAAAATGCAGTTTTTAGTGGAAAAATTTATTCTCTTCTAGAAATAATTTATTTTAGTTACAAAACATTTTTAACTCAATTAATTTCCTTTAAAATGAGCCATTGAACAACTCTACGATGTTCCAGTGCCAAGCTATCTGTAGAAAAGAAAGAAGAAAGAAAAAAATATGCCGTTTAGGCAGAATGTTGTAGTAGCCGCCACTTTTCTCGATTTTCAAGCCAATATATTTCCCTTGCTGTTCAAGCCAAATGACAGAAAGTTTCCTATGCAGGGGTTTCGGACAAGGCGGTTCTAATGGTGCACCTTTTTGTTTTGGTTTGACTTTTTTTTTAGCAGTTATGGTTTTTTATATTTCTCAACATTGGAAGTGATCGTCTCTAATCTACTCTAAGAATCTAATTTTTATGCTGATTTTAAATTTATACGTTTCGTCAAGTTTACTTCTACCCTTCAAAGGTTGACACTTGTTCAGATACTGCTGTTCTCGAATGAGAATATTTCCACCATAAGCGAAATTACAGGATTCAATTGTAGAGCGACTCGAACTTCTATCTTCCTTGTCAGGAGGAGAGCCCATGATATTTATAGTTTTGATGATGTTTATAGTAAAGAACGACCTCTACCCCAAATTATAACTGAAATGGTCTATCGACAAGATAACTTGTTGTTTCCTGGAACCAAACTTTTTTTGGTTTGTAACCCGTAAAGTACGTATCTCCATATTGTTGTCTTATAATTCCAATTATTTTAGTTTTCAGTTCAGAATCGCTAAAGTTATTATGTAAACTGCAAAAATATTTGTGGTGTCTAACCAATAATACTAATTTTTTAATTTCATAGGCAGCGCACTAGCGCTGCCTAAATAAAGAACGATGTGGGCACAATGTGTTGTTTTTTCCTCCATACCCGGACACTTCGCATCGAAGGAGTTGTCATAGAAAGTTTGAAAAGGGCTCATTCGATTGCAAATTGGAGTGGCTAGTGCCCTTTTTAATAGTCGAAAGTGATTGGAGGGCAACTAGCCCACATCCATCATTCCCCCAAACACATCCAATCAAAATTTTGAGATAGCCATTTTGTTCAGCGTAGTTGATTTCCAGATAGAAAATATGTTTTTGAGGAGGACACTCCCCTACAACCCTCGGGGCAAGGGTTTTAAGTTATGCCCTAATAGCATATAAGGTTTTTATAGAAGGCGTTGTCATAGAAACGTCAAAAAAGACTCATTCGATTGGAAATTCAAAGGGCTAGTGCCCGTTTTAAAGGTCGAAAGTGATCAGAGGGCAACTAGCCCCCCCCCGCCCATCATTCCCCCAAACACATCCAATCAAAATTTTGAGACAGCCATTTTGTTCAGCGTAGTTGATTTCCACATAGAAAATATGTTTTTGAGGAGGACACTCCCCTACAACCCTTGGGGCAAAGGTTTTAAGCTGTGCCCTGGGGGCATATAAGGTTTATATAGAAGGCGTTGTCGTAGAAACTTCAAGAAAGGCTCATTCGATTGGAAATTTAAAGGGCTATTGCCCTTTTTAATAGTCGAAATTGATTGAAGGGCAACTATCCTCCCCCCACGCCCATCATTCCCCCAAACACTTCCAATCAAAATTTTGAAATAGCCATTTTGTTCAGCGTAGTTAATTTCCTCATAGAAAATATGTTTTTCAGGAGGACACTCCCCCACAACCCTCGGGGCAAGGGTTTTAAATTATGCCCCGAAGGCATAGTAAATTTGTCAGTTTAATATACATATACTGATATTTAGTAATCAAAATCTTAATATTATTTGATTTATTAAAGTTATAAAAGCATAAACAGTTATTTTTTTTCATTAAAGTGCAAATTATGATCTGGCCTTCGGATGGCATGGGGGTTTTGAGCCCGACTCATTTTAAATTTTGCTCGTTTTTAGTTGGACTCGGTTATTTATTATTATTTCTGTTCGTTTTGAGTTTCATCTATTTATCGATGCTGATTTGTGGTAGTTTCACGCTTGGTAAATTATTTGATTTTATTTTGGCTCATTTTTTGTTTAATGGAGTTCTTTACTTTTCTTGGAAAAAATTATTTTGTGGAAAAAGTTTTTTAAATTAATTATAATTAAGAACGACCTCTTGCCTATACTAAATTTTACAGGCCACTTAATTATAGTATAGGTTATCTGGGTTGCAGCGGTAGCTAGCAACCAAGTAAGAGACGATCATGTCCAATGTTAAGAAATATAAAAACCCATAACTCCTACAAAAAGTACAGATCAAAACAAAAAATACACCATTAGAACCGCCTTGTTCAAAACCCCTCTATAGGAAACTGTCTATCCCTTGGCTTGAACAGCAAGGGAATATTTGCTTGAAAATCAAGAAAAGTGGCAGCTACTACAGCATTCTTTCTAAACGGCATCTTTTTTTTCTTTTTTCTTTTTTTTCTTCCACAGACAGTTTAACACTGGAACATCGTAGAGAGTTGCTCAATGGCTCATTTTAAAGGAAATACATTATAAAACGATCTTTGGAATACCAAACCATTGCATACATTGGACTTAGTTAGCAGCCTGATTCTTTGAGACTCGTCTCTTACTACTTCAGAGAAGAAAAAGCCATAGGCTTTTTTCTGTTTGTAATCAGGGTTTAAATAATATGGGTTGTCAAACATTTCGTTTATTAAATAAAGGATGGAGTAATCACAGGCAGCGCACTAGCGCGGCCTAAGTAAAAGAACGATGTGGCCACAATGTGTTTTTTTTTGTTTTTTTTCTTTCTTCGAAGGGCACTTCGCATCGAAGGAGTTGTCGTAGAAACTTTGAAAAGGGCTCATTCGATTGGAAATTGGGGTAGCTAGTGCCCTTTTTAACAGTCAAAAGTGATCGGAGGGCAACTAGCCCCCCTCTCACGCCCATCATTCTCCCAAACACATCCAATCAAATTTTGAGATAGCCAGTTTGTTCAGCGTAGTTGATTTCTAGAGAGAACATATATTTTTGAGGAGGACATTCCCCCACAACCCTCGAGGCAAGGGTTTTCAGTTTCGTCTTGAGGACAAATAAAACAACTGTTGGCACAATATACTGTATTTTAATTTTTTACTTTAGTTCAAGGCACTTTATATAGAAGGAATTATCGTAGAGACTTCAACAGGGGCGCCTTTGATTGGAAATCGAGAGTCCTAGTGCCCTTTTTAATAGTTCAAAGTGATTGGAGGGCAACTAGCCCCCCCACACGCCCATCATTCCCCCCAACACATCCAATCAAAATTTCGAGATAGTCATTTTATTCAGCGTAGTTGATTTCCATATAGAAAATGTGTTTTTGAGGAGGACACTCCCCCACAACCCTCAGGGCAAGGGTTTTAAGTTATGCCCTGGGGGCATATAAGGTTTAATAGAAGGAGTTGTCGTAAAAAATTCAAAACAGGCTCATTCAATTAAAAATTCGAAGGGCTAGTGCCCTTTTTAATAGTCGAAAGTGGTTGTTGGGCAACTAGCCCCCCCCGCCCCCCCACGCCCATCATTCTGCCAAACATATCCCATCAGCATTTTGGGATAGCCATTTGTTTCAGCGTAGTTGATTTCCAAATAGAAATTATGTTTTTAAGGAGGAAACTCCCCCAAAACCCTCAGGGCAGGGGTTTTAAGCTATGCCCTGGGGGCATATAAGGTTTTTATAGAAGGCAATGTCGTAAAAACTTCAAAACAGGCTCATTGGATTGGAAATTCGAAGGGCTAGTACCCTTTTTAATAGTCGAAAGTGATTGTAGGGCAACTAGCCCCCCCCTCACGCCTATCATTCCACCAAACACATCCAATAAAAAATTTTAGATAGCCATTTTGCTCAGCGTAGTTGATTTCCAGATAGAAAATATGTTTATAGGAGGACACTCCCCCACTACCCTCATGGCAAGGGTTTTAAGTTATGCCCTGGGGCCATACAAGGTTTTTATAGAAGGCGTTGTCGTAGAAACTTCAAAAAAGGCTCATTCGATTGGAAATTCAAAAGGCTAGTGCCGTTTTTAATAGTTGAAAGTGATTTGAGGGCAACTAGCAACCCCCCCCACGCCCATAATTTCCCCAAACGCATCCAATCAACATTTTTAGATAGCCATTTTGTTGAGCGTAGTTTATTTCCAGATAGAAAATATTTTTTGAGGAGGACACTTCCCCAAAACCCTCGGGGCAAGGGTTATAAGTTATGCCCTGAGGGCATATAAGAACAATGTTGGCAAAATTTACTATTTATTATTTTTTTTTTTTCATTAGAGCTGGGCACATCATATGGAAGTGGTCGTCGTAGAAACTTCAAAAGAGGCTCATTTGATTGGAAATTGAGAGCTCTAGTACCCTTTTTAATAGCCCTTTTTAATACCCTCAGGGCAAGGATTTTAAGTTATGTCCTGGGGGCATATAAGATTTTTATAGAAGGCGTTGTCGTAGAAAGTTCAAAAAAGGCTCATTCGATTTGAAATTCAAAGGGGTAGTACCCTTTTTAGTACTCGAAAGTGATTGGAGGGCAACTGGCCCCACCCACGCCCGTCATTTCTCAAAACACATCCAATCAAAATTTTGAGATAGCCATTTTGTTCAGCCTAGTTGATTACCAGATAGAAAATATGTTTTTGATGAGGACACTTCCCCGCAGCCCTAAAGGCAAGGGTTTTAAGTTATGCCCTGGGGTCATATAAGGTTTTTAAAGAAAGTATTGTCGTAAAAACTTCAAAAAAAGTTCACTCGGCTGGAAATTCAAAGGACTAGTGCCCTTTTTAATAGTCGAAAGGGATTGGAGGGCAACTAGCCCCCCCCCCCCCCCCACGCCCATCTGTCCCCCAAACACATCCAATAAAATTTTGAGATAGCCATTTTGTTCAGCGTAGTTGATTTCCAGATAGGAAATATGTTTGTGCGGAGGACACTCCCCCACAACCCTCGGGGCAAGGGTTTTGAGTTATGCCCCGAGCGCATATAAGAACAATGTTGGCACAGTGTACTATGGGTTGTTTTTTCCTTTAGAGCAGAGCACTTCATATGGAAGGGGTCGCCGTAGAAACTTCAAAAGTGGCTCATTCGATTGGAAATTCAGAGTTCTATTGCCGTTTTTAATAGTCGAAAGTGATCGGAGGGCAACTAGCCCCCCCAACCCATCATTTCCCCCAACATATCAAATCAAATTTTGAGATAGCCATTTTGTTCAACGTAGCTGATTTCCACATAGAAAATATGTTTTTGATGACGACCCTCCCCCACAACTCTTAGGGCAAGGGTTTTAAGTTATGTACTGAGAGCATATAAGAACAATGTTGGCACGATGTACTATGTGTTATTTTTTTTTTCCTTTAGAGCAGGGCACTTCATATGGAAGGGGTCGTCGTAGAAACTTCAAAAGGGGCTCATTCAATTGGAAATTGAGAGTTCTAGTGCCCTTTTAAATAGTCGAAAGTGATTGGAGGATAACTAGCCCCTCCCCCCCACGCCCATCATTCCCCCAAACACATCCAATCAAAATTTTGAGATAGCCATTTTGTTCAGTATAGTTGTTTTACAAATATAAAATATGTTTTCGATGAGGACACTCCCCCAAAGCCCTCAGGCCAAGGGTTTTAAGGTATCCCCTGGGGGCATATAAGGTTTTTATAGAAGGCAATGTCGTAGAAACTTCAAAACAGGCTCATTCGATTAGAAATTCAAAAGGCTAGTGCCCTTTTTAATAGTCGAAAGTGATTGGAGGACAACTCGCCCCCCCCCCCCCCGCCCATAATTTCCCCAAACATATCCTATCAAAATCTTAAGATAGCCATTTAGTTCAGCGTAGTTGATTTCCAGATAGAAAATATGTTTTGAGGAGGACACTCCCCCATAACCCTCGGGGCAAGGGTTTTAAGTTATGCCCTGAGGGCATATAAGAACGATCTTGGCACAATGTACTATTTATTTTTTTTTTCCTTTAGAGCTGGGCACATCATATGGAAGTGGTCATCGTAGAAACTTCAAAAGGGGCTCATTCGATTGGAAATTGAGAGTTCTAGTACCCTTTTTAATAGCTTTTTTTAATACCCTCAGGGCCAGGGTTTTAAGTTATGTCCTGGGGGCATATAAGATTTTTATAGAAGGCGTTGTCGTAGAAACTTCAAAAAAGGCTCATTCGATTTGAAATTCAAAGGGGTAGTACCCTTTTTAGTACTCGAAAGTGATTGGAGGGCAACTGGCCCCACCCACGCCCGTCATTTCTCCAAACACATCCAATCAAAATTTTGAGATAGCCATTTTGTTCAGCCTAGTTGATTTCCAGATACAAATTATGTTTTCTAAGCATTGTCGTTGAAACTTAAAAACTGCTCAGTCGATTGGAAATTCAAAGGACTAGTGCCCTTTTTAATAGTCAAAAATGATTGGAGGGCAACTATCCCCCCCACGCCTATCATTCCCCTAAACACATCCAATAAAAATTTTGAGTTATCCATTTTGTTCAGCGTAGTTGATTTCCAAATAGAAATATGTTTTTGAGAAGGAAACTCCCCCCAAACCCTAAGGGCAAGGGTTTTAAGTTATGCCCTGGGGGCATATAAGGTTTTTATAGAAGACGTTGTCCTAGAAACTTCAAAAAAGGCTCATTTGATTTGAAATTCAAAGGGCTAGTGCCCTTTTTAATACTCAAAAGTGATTGGAGGGCAACTAGCCCATCCCCCCCCCCACCCCGGCCCGTCATTTCTCCAAACACATTCAATCAAAATTTTATGATAGCCATTTTGTTCAGCCTAGTTGATTACCAGATAGAAAATATGTTTATGAGAAGTACACTCCCTGGCAGCCCTCTGGGCAAGGGTTTTAAGTTATGCCCTGGGATCATATAAGGTTTCTAAAGAAAGTGGAATGGAGGGCATCTAGTCCCCCCAGCCACGCCCGTCATTTCTCCCAACACATCCAATCAAAATTTTAAGATAGCCATTTTGTTCAGCCTAGTTGATTACCAGATAAAAATTATGTTTATGAGGAGGACACTCCCCGGCAGCCCTCAGGGCAAGGGTTTTAAGGCCTTATATGCCCTGGGGGCATATAAGGTTTTTAAAGAAGGCGTTGTCGTAGAAACTTCAAAAAAAGCCCATTCGGTTGGAAATTCAAAGGACTAGTGCCCTTTTTAATAGTCGAAAGTGATTGGAGGGCAACTAGGCCCCCCACGCCCATCATTCCCCCCAACACATCCAATAAAATTTTGAGATAGCCATTTTGTTCAGCGTAGTTGATTTCCAGATACGAAATATATTTTTGAGGAGGACACTTCCCCACAACTCTCGGGGCAAGGGTTTTGAGTTATGCCCTGAGCGCATATAAGAACAATGTTGGCACAGTGTACTATGTTTTATTTTTGTGCTTTAGAGCAGGGCACTTCATATGGAAGGGGTCGTCGTAGAAACTTCAAAAGTGGCTCATTCGATTGGAAATTGAGAGTTCTAGTGCCCTTTTTAATAGTCGAAAGTGATTGGAGGGCAACTAGCCCCCCCAACCCATCATTCCCCCTAACACATCCAATCAAAATTTTGACAAATCCATTTTGTTCAACGTAGCTGATTTCCAGATAGAAAATATGTTTTTGGGGAGGACACTCCCCCACAACTCTCGGGGCAAGGGTTTTAAGTTATGCCCTGAGAGAATATAAGAACAATGTTGGCACGATGTACTATGTATTATTTTTTTCCTTTAGAGCAGGGCACTTCATATGGAAGGGGTCGTCGTGGAAACTTCAAAAGGGGCTAATTCAATTGGAAATTAAGATTTCTAGTGCCCTTTTAATAGTCAAACGTGATTGGAGGGCAACTAGCCCTCCTATCCCTGGGGACATATAAGGTTTTTACAGAAAGCAATGTAATAAAAGCTTCAAAACAGACTCATTCGATTGGAAATTTGAAGGGCTAGTACCTTTTTTCATAGTCGAAAGTGATTGGAGGGCATCTAGCGCCCCACGCCCATCATTCCCCCAAACACATCCAATAAAAATTCTGAGATAGCCATTTTGTTCAGCGTAGTTGATTTCTAGATAGAAAATATGTTTCTGAGGAGGACACTCTCCCACAACCCTCAGGGCAAGGGTTTTAAGTTATGCCCTGGGGGCATATAAGGTTTTTATAGAATGGGTTGTTGTAGAAACTTCGAAAAGGGCTCAATTGATTTGAAATTGGAGTGGCTAGTGCCATTTTTAAGTCGAAAACCTTTTGTAACTAAAACAAATTATTTTAAAAACAGGATAAATTTTTCCACTAAAAACTGTATTTTTGATGTCTTTTCATACTGCTGTCTTTTCAAAGATATTTGATTTTTGAAGCAATCAAACAGTTCGTGGTAAAGTTGTATTTAAACTTTATATTCCATAGGTAGCTGGGCACTGGAACATCGTAGACAGTTGTTCAATGGCTCATTTTAAATGAAATTAATAACATTCAAGGACGTATCCAGAGGGTTTAATGGGTTTGCACCCACCCTCCACGAATTGTTTGTCCGACTTATAATAACGAATATAAAATGAATATAACAAAATTGAATATAAACAAAATGTACAAAAATATGAACAAGTTTTTTATGCGTTTTTGAAGTTTTTATAATAAAGAACGAATATTCTACCGATTAGACATATAACCATATATGACGTAATAAGTGAAATGACGTAATATCTAAAACCTATTGTGTACTAATAACCATACATGAGGTAATGTGCGACGTGACGTAAAAATTGAAAAAATCAATTTTTTATTTTATTTTCGTTTTCAGTTCAGAATCGCTAAAGTTATAAACGGCCAAAATGTTTATGGTTTCTGAGCAATAGTTTTAATCTTTCAATATAGACTAGAAAAATAACGAAAATTTTAAAATTAGTTTGATTTTTTTTAGGTTCTTGGTACTTGATATGTGACTTAAACATTCAACTTATGGTTACATAATGGTTTCATCCAAGCAAGCTACACGCAAGTTAAAAAAAAACAGGAACGCACAAAAAATAGAGATAGCATCTTGAAAAGAGAAAAGCAAAGGTATTCAATCGACCAGGCGTATCGAGAAGTAAAAACTGAGAGAGCCAAACAAAACAGCCAGGAGTGTTATCACATTGATGAAGTTTATAGAGAAGGGAAAATTGAGACAACCAAACAAAAGAGCAAGGAACGGTATGATCATGATTAAGATTACCGAAACAAACATAAGAAAACAGTTGCTACCTGATAAATGGGTAGATACTGGGATGACAAAAAGCTATAATGAAAAAATTAAAACCTCTGCGAGGCTTTACCAAAGAACGCATAAGGACAAAGTGAAAAATTACATTCAGTAGTCCAAGAAGATGGCAAAAATGCATGCTGATCTTCGTAAATTGAGAAACATTTTACGAATGTTTTACCAGGATTACGAAAAGTATGCAAAATTACAGATTAAAATTCTCTTTGAAAGAGTGGATGCTGTTGAAAAGTTGGCTAGAAATGCTCTGGAAAAACTTCATAGTAATATCCAAAAGAAATATTGTCAGTTTAATGAATCAATTACCAGGGCACAAGAAAGCATGGGTATTCATTGTACTGTAGCCTAAAATGATGGATGTCAGAGCTATTTGCGTTCTCTAAGGGCACTAGCTCAATATTTTCCTGTCTTGACCTGTTTCATTAATAGCATATATAAGGTAGTATCAAAATCAAAGATTATACAACATTTTAATCTACTAATATATTTACAACTACTGAGATTCCTACACCAAGAGGATCCATAAGTCGCCCCCCGGATTGATATGTGCGATTCCTGGGAGTTCTTTTGGATGAAAATTTGTCGTTTAAATGGTACTTTCGAGCAATAAGCGTGAAAATTTCCCGTGGACTTGGAATCATTCGTAAATTAAAGCGTTTATTTCCTTTTCCTATATTCCGTCTTTTATATTTCTCTCTCATTTTCTCTTATGTATGGTACTGTTTGTCTGTGTGGATTTCTACATTTCCTTCTGTACTTGCTTTTGTTCATGTTCTTCATGAGAAAGCGGTAAAAGTTCTCCAGTCGGCTACACACACTCCTATTGATCTCCTTAGGATTAAAGATATTTATGTTATATTTCTATCTTCGTTGGCATATCAATTCTTCAACGGAGATCTCCTATGTTGTTTTTCAGGACTACTTAAACTAGTACGGGAAGTAAATTTGTATACAGTTTGAAACTGGGAGGATGTGATGATTCTGGCTATTCCCTCGGTTTGTTCAGACTTTGGTCTGGTCGTGACTGTGCGATGTGCTTGTAACTTGGTTCCTGCTGAGATTCGTCAGTCACGAACACTTGGCTCCTTTAAAAGACATGAAAAGTTTATTAATAAAAGGAAATATTAAATAATTTTTAGTTGTTGTATGGCTTTTTTTGGAGGAGGGGGGGGCTGGTTATTTTCTTTTGTTGGTGTTGAATCCTCAATGATGTAGAGAATTTTATTTTGTTATTTATTGTCGGCTGATAGGAGGGTCGCTGTTTCGTGTGGACGGTCGGTGAGTTGACTTCTTTTCCTTATAGATTTATAAATTAGACATTGTTTAGTATTGTTTATGCCATGTTTTAATATTAGTCTTTTTTTTCTATGTCGTTTCCCAAATAATACATAAGGGATCGATTAGTTATAACTGGGAATTACGCAAGTTTCATTGGTATCATGACTGCAGAGATAGCTGAAACCTAGTAGAGAACAAACCATGGCACATACTTGACTTAGTTAAATGCCTCTTTCTCTCACCCGCGTTGCAATGGTAGCTAGTCCGGGTTGCAGCGGTAACTAGCAACCTAGTAAGAGATGATCCTGTCCCATATTAGTTAAGAACTAGTGTAACCCATAACTCCTAAAAATAGAGTCAGATCAAAACAAAGAGTGCAATATTAGAACTGCCTTGCCGTAAACCTCTATATAGTCGTCCAATGGCTTGAACAACAAGAAAAATATATTGGCTTGAAGAAAAGAAAAGTGGCTGAAACCACGATATTTTCCATATATGTTATCGTTTTTTCTTTCCGTTTTTTTCCTCCTCTGCTAGCTGGGCACTGGAAAATCATAGAGAGCTGTATAATAGCTCATTTTATAGGAAATAGCAACATCTAGTGTATTTTATAATCCGGGTTGCAGCGGTAGCTAGCAACCTAGTAAGAGACGATCATGTCCAATGTTAAGAAATAAAAAAACCCATAACTCCTAAAAAAAAGTCAGATCAAAACAAAAAAATACACCATTAAAACCACCTTGTCCGAAACCCCTGTATAGTAAACTTTCTGTTATTTGGCTTGAACAGCAAGGGAAATATATTGGCTTGAAAATCAAGAAAAGTGGCGGTTACTACCACGTTCTGCCTAAACGGCATATTATTTTCTTTCTTAATTCTCTTCCACAGAAAGCTTGGCACTGGAACATCGTAGAGAGTTGTTCAATGGCTCATTTTAAAGGAAATCTCTAGATCTAGTGTCATTTGTACTTAATTTTTTTTTAATTAATCATTTTTTTACGAAAAACATGATTTTTTGTATACAACATTGATCAATGACGTCATAGTCGTTGGATGTAGTTAGTACATAAAGGCTCGGTCATCGAATTTAAGCTGAAACTAGGTAAAGGACAATTACGCCTCCATGTATTCACAGTGATGTATAAGATTTCCCATTACATCTGTAAACTGTTCCACAGTTGACGGTCCATACCTTGGAAACTTTTCATTAAACATGCAACATTTCTTTTGGATATTACTATTAAGTTTTGCGAAAGCATCTCTAGCCGACTTTTCAACAAAATCCATTCTTTCAGAGATAATTTTAATCTTTAATTTTTAATATTTTTTCGTAATCTCGGTAAAACATTCGTAAAATTTTTCTCAATTTACAAAGATGAGCCTGCATTGTTGTCATCTTTTTGGACTTCTGAATATAATTTTTAATTTTGTCTTTATGCGTTCTTTGCAGCTTGTGTAAACTGCAAAAATATCCATGGTATCCGATCAATAGTTTGAATATTTCAATTCAAGCTAGAAAAATACCTTGAAATGCTAAAATTAGTTTTATTTTTGGTTAGGTTCTAACTACCCGATGTGGGATTTAATATGTATTTTCAGACCGAAAATTCAATTTTTTAATATATTTTTTTTTTACAATACGCGAGAAAGATCTCTCGCCCATAGTAACTGATACATGGTGGTTCCAGGGGTAGTTACATAAATTATTAGGGTTGCAGCGGTATCTGGGTTGCAGTGGTAGCTAGCAATCTGTGTTGCAGCGGTAGCTAGCAGCCTAGTGAGAGACGATCACGCCCCCTTGTAAAAACTAAAGTAACCCATAACTCCTGAAAAAAGATTCTGATCCAAACAAGAAGTACACTATTAGAACCGTCTTTACCAAAACTTCTATTTAGCAAACTTACCGTCCTTTGGCTTGAATAACAAAGAAAATAAATTGGCTTGAAAATCAAGAAAATTGACTTTAACCACGATATTCTTCACAAACGGCATCTTTTTTTCCCGCTTTTTCTTTCTCCTCAGCTAGCTGGGCGCTAGAAAATCTTAGAGAGCTGTATAATAGCTCATTTTAAAGAAGATTGCTACATCTAGTGCCTTTGTAATTAAAAATAAAATATTTTAGAAAGTAGAATCAATTTTGTCAAAAAACCGCATTTTTGATGTATTTTCATACTGCAGTCTTTTCAAAGATGTTTGATTTTTGTTTACATAAAGTTTATAATAAAGAACGAATGTTCTACCGAGTGTCTACTAATATCCATATATGACGTAATAAGGGACAAGACGGATTATCTAACTCCAATTGTGTACTAATAACCATATATGACGTAATGAGTGACGTAAAACTTGAAAAAATCAATTTTTATTTTATTTTAGTGTTCAGTTCAGAATCGCTAAGGTTATAAACTGCAGAAATATTTATGGTATCTGAGCAACAACTTTAATCTTTTAATCTAAACTAGAAAAATACTTGAAAATTTTTAGACTAGTTTTATTTTTTGTTAGGTTTTTGTTACTTGATACGGAACTAAACACGAATTGATTATGTTAGGTGTATAAAACATGAACAAAAGTATTTTAGAACACCCTTCTAGTATGAATAATACTCTAAATAATTCAACTATAGCAAGAACGTCACAAGCACTTGGTCATACCTTTAATAGTGAAGTGATCAGTGATTATTCATGTGGAGTATTGGTAAGCAATCGTGCACTGACCCTATTTGATCGGGGATACCAGGGAATCCCAGAAAATACAATTATAAATTTTATAACGTGGACTGCTTTAATTCTTCTATTTTGCTGGTTGAGAAACATATACAAATCTTTCTATATATGTGCTGACAAAAGAAAAACAGAAAACGAAACTGATACGTGTGTCTTGAAAAATACTCTAAGCACGGCATCAAACACTGAAGGTATGAAACCCTCAGAGAGTAGTAACTTGGAAGATACATGGTTTGCCTGGCTGCTCAGATCCTTTTCTTGGATTGGGTCTACTATCAAACTCAGCGAAAATGAAATATTGTCTCGTTGTGGCGAAGACGCTATTAACTATCTCAGATTCAAAAAAATGTTGATTCTATATTTGTTTTATTATATGGCTATAAGTATGCTTGTCATATTACCCCTGAACTCCTCGGGTGAAAGGCATGACAGAGCTAAAAATCCGTTTGCGGTGACGACAATTAGCAACATTGAAGACAAATATATTGGTGCACAAATAGGTTTATCTATTATTTTCTCGGCGATTGGCCTTTTTTTAATACGAAAGCTTTCGAATCATATAAAGTTACGGAAATCGGAAGAGCAAGTAGCTAATAAGTTAATGGTGACGAATATACCAGTGGATGAATGTAATGAAGAAGCATTACAGCAGCACTTTAGAGAGGCTTATCCCGAGATTTCTGTACATATTAAAGCACCACGTAATAAAGTAAAAGTCTATGAGCTAAAATCGAAAATAAAGCGAGTTGAAAAAGCTATTCAAAATGTACAGGAGCATAATACTCAAACGAAAGAGCGAATGAAGCTATGGCCCCACAAATTTGGCTATTTGTGGTCTATCGTCGATTATTTTAATATATCTACAAAGGTTTATGCTCTTACCCATTAAGCAAATAAATCCGCGGATATCACAGAAAGTCTTAAAAAATAAATAGAGAGAGCTAAAAATAATTCACTAGGGATGTTTTCTGTTACACTTGAACGTTTGGGAGATGCGAAAAATGTTGAGTATGATTATACATTTGGAAAACTTTGTGATAGAAAATCAAAAACAGAACCAAGAAAATAAAGTAAATCAATAGTGTTAAACTCAGACAACTGGAAAGTCCGTTTCGCCCCTCTTTCTAATAGAAATATTTACTGGGAAAATATTAGAGTGAGTTCGACAAACCGGCGTCTTCGTCATATGGTAGTTCACATTATTCTTTTTTTTATTTTTATGTTCATTTCCACTCCCCCCTTGGTTGTTAGATACCTCGGGTATAAATGGACGGACCACCTGAAAAATGAGCTAGCAAAGGTAGACCCCATCCTCTCTGAGTCCCTCCGTAGCCTTTTCTCGCTGGGAGCTGCTGCATTGCTGCCTTCGCTGATATTGTTATCGGACAAATTTTTAAATCATTGGACCCGCTCAGAAGCACACATAGCTTTGATGATCAAGACGTTTGTTTGGCTTCTTTTCATGGTTCTTCTTCTACCATCACTTGGACTATTAAGTATAAATGCGTTGGTGTTCGGCAACACACTTCAATTCGGTGACACACTCCACAAAACTACGGATTTTCTCCAAAGATGGAAAAATTGTGTTTTCTTGTCAGACAACAGCGCCTTCTTTGTCAATTACATTGTTACTGCTTCTCTCATTGGAACTGTAATGGATTTATTTAGAATTGGTACATGGATTTATTACATCTGGTGTTTAGCTTATGCAAAATCAAAAGCTGAGCATTCGGAGGTATTTAAATATATAATTGGGTTTGAATTTGATTACGGGACTCAGTACGCTTGGATTTTGTTGAAATTCTGCATCATTATCTTTTACGGCCTTTCCTCCCCATTTATCACGATACCAGGTTTCGTTTTCATCGTACTAAAATACTATGTTGATAAATACAATGTTTACCATGTATATCCTGAATCTCGAGTCACAAAGAAAGTTCATTACGTTGCCATCTACATGATGATAGCCACATTAGTGTTGATTCAACTTAGCTTCTTTTCATTGTCATTTTCACGACAAGGAATGAATGGTGTCACTCAGTTTTCACTTGTTGGTTTAGTGCTTACAACACTTTATTTGTGCTTAGTATTTTTCTCCAAAATATTCAAGAAATTTGGACCAATTTTCTACACTGATTCAAGAAATCAGAGTTTAGAAGAACCACAAATAGTATTGGCAAAACCAGAGAATGTCAACCAATCTGATGAAACTGAAGGAATTACTAACACCAATGGAGCTTCTTCTGTTATCGATGAGTCGAGTTGTTCCTTTGTGTCCGATTATGATCTTGAAGATTGTCAAAGCGTCTTATCAGACGGAGATAATGTGTCCAAAAGCTCAGATTGTGGTAGCTATTATTACAGTCTTGAATCAATTAAGTCTCGTCTAAGTGACTAGACAGAAACTGAAGAAGTCAAACCCAAAACCATGCAGAGATGGCCTATGGGTTTAATTCAAAAATAGTTTTGATCATTTTTATGTGTTATAGGTGTTAGTATTTTTATGTGTTATAATTATTAGTATTTTATTTCTTATAGTTGCTATTATCTTATGTTATGTAGAATTTTGAAAGCAAGGAATATATTCTGTTCTAGAATTTATAGTTGCTATTGTTTTATAGTTGCTAGTATTTCTCTGTGCTACAGTTGTATTGTTGTAGCATTGTTGTGTGTTATAGCTGTTTGCATTGCTATGTGTTATAGTTGTTAGCATTTTTATACGTAAAAGTTGCTAGCATTTTAATTTGTTACAGACATTGGCCTTTTTGTATGTTATTAATTAAAAAAAACTTTCCGAAAAATAAGTTTTTCAAACAAAAGTAAAGGAAATTTTAAACTTAATATATGGAGAAAAAATAACCTGTATAAATTCAAGAAAAACACGACACGAAATTGCTATTCAAGAATAACTAAAACCTAAAGTGAAGAGAAACTAAACAAACAATCATGGCAAAAAACATACAACAATCGATAACATAAATGAACAAACAGATCTTAAAGAGAGTAATGCTTAGATTGAATATGAAAATCTAGCTTAAAACGAAAACAAATATTTTGCTATTAAAGTATAAATGAAACTTAAAACGAACCTTAAAACAAATTGTAAATCAAGTTTGAATCGAATAAAAATAACTACAAACAAGAGTTTGGGTATCGTCTCACTGCAGAAGCCTAAAACCTACTGCGTCATTGGAGCTTTACTTAAAACAATTCTTTGAAATATTCTTACTTTTGTAAATTGAAAAAATGCAAAATTAATTAAGATTTTACGGAATAAATATCTGCATATGTATATTAAATTGACATTTCAAATTTTTTTTCAGTAAACTCAGTTGAATTTTTTTTCAGTGAAGTACAAATTATATTCTGGCTTTTAGAAAGCATAGGGGTTTTGAACCCTACTCACATTAATTTATGCTCGTTTTGAGTTTGACTCTAATATTTATTTTAATTTTTGTTTGTTTTGGGTTTCATTTATTTATTGATACTGATTTGGGGTAGTTGTATGCTTGGTAGATTATATGATAGTCCGGACGCCAGGTGTTGAAAATGTGAACCGTACCACGACGGAATCGGGCTGCTACGAGAATAAGCCTACCTTCCACCCCCTAAATTGACCATGTGGATTCAAAAATACCAATGGCACTTGCTTGCGAGTGGTGGAACACTCTGAAACTTGACATTTTATTATATTTTGGTGTTTCATGCAAGAAAATACATGTTTCACAAAGTTTGAGGTGCAGTTTTCTGCTCAAATAGAAATGCCTAGAAGCCATAAAATGTTTTCATAACAAACTAACACGATTAGTTAAAAAAGAATGGTACATTTAAAAAAAAAAATGGCAAAACTTTATGAGTCTTGAACAGTCTTGGAAAGTATAAACAAAATCAAATTGAATATTAGATATATAATGATATTAATTGTTGAAAGATCAATCAGTTCAAGTTTTTTTTTCACTGTAATTTTTATTTGCATTTTCAATGCTGTAAGAACTAAAAATAATAAATTTGTAATATACGAGTAATTCGTTTTCGGTGAAGCACCAATGACGCAGAAGGCTTTAGGTTTTTACAGTTAAAGAAGGGGGCAGTACCCAAATTTAGCTTGTAGTGAAACTATATTTGTCTTGACCAATCTTGAAAAGAACTAATAAATTAAACTGAATATTTGATGCATAATGATATTAATTGCTAAAAGCTCATCAGTTCAAAATTTTACTGCAATTATAATATTTATTTTCAATATTAAGTACAAAAGAAAACATTTGTAATATAATTCGTTTTCATTAAAGTGCCAATGTCGCAGTAGGTTTTAGGCTTCTGCAGTGAGACGATACCCAAACTCTTGTTTGTAGTTATTTTTATTCGATTCAAACTTGATTTGCATATTCAATTTAAGTTTCACTCGTTTTAAGATTTATTTATTCATTTAAATTAATATATATTGTATATTAATGTAATTAATATAAAGTGATTGGAGGGCAACTAGCCCCCCCCCCTCCCTACGCCCATTATTCCCATAAACACATCCAATCAAAATTTTGAGATAGTCATTTTTGTTCAGCGTAGTTGATTTCCAGATGGAAAATATATTTTTGAGGAGGCCACTCCCCCACAACCCTCAGGGCAAGGGTTTTAAGTTATGCCTTGGGGGCATATAAGGTTTATATAGAAGGCGGTGTCGTAGAAACAATTTAAGTTTCACTCTTTTAAAGATTTATTTTTCCATTTACATTAATATGTATTGCACGTTTTATTTGCATCAATTTTTCATATAATTTCTTCATGTTTTAAATCTCATTTATACTTTAATGGAAAAGCATTTGTTTTCCCTTTAAGCTTTATCTCGTCATTCAGAATACGAGTTAATCGATTTAAGATCTATTTATTAATTTATATTATTACTTGTTGTATGTTTTTTGCTATGATTGTTTATTTAATTTCTGTTCGTTTTGGGTTTCATTTATTCTTTAATGATAATTTCTGGTCGTTTTGAGTTTGAATTTTAACAGGTATTTGTATCTCCTGAGCTTAATTTTAAAATGGCCTTTACTTTTCTTTGAAAAACTTATGTTTCGGAAATTTTTTTTAATTAATTTTTGTTCGTTTTTATTGCAAAAATTTTCAAGTTTTTTTTGGCATGGGGGGGGGGGGGGTGCGTACCGTCCGATTATTCTTGACTTTAAAAACGTATCTAGAACTTTCAATTTAAATCGAATGAGGCTTTTTTCAAAGTCTATACCATTATCTCTTTGAAAAAAACCTTATATATGACCAATAGACAGCTTGCATAACTTGTGGACAGCGATTGACAACAATGAATGTATTGAAAAAATAGCTTCAATAAGGGAGTTTAGACCATTTCACTTGCTGACACAAAGGGTATCACGGCTGTTTGGAATTGACCTTAATAGGAATTTGTGTGCCAAAGTAATTTTGCATCTATCACGGAGAATGTTATTTAAGCTTATATTTGGATAATTATGACAGTTTTCCTATGCGTTCCTCCATGCAAAACCCCTTCCCATAAGTTGAAAGACCCCCTTAATAGGTTATGCCCCAGGGCATTACTTCCAATGCCGACCCCCGGGTCCGGGTGGGCTGTGTCGACACCGGAGTTTTTGTTATCAGAACTTTGAACAACTTTAATAAAATGTCCATCTCAAAATTTTTATCTGATGCATTGAGGGGGTGTAGGAGGGAGAGGGGATAGCTGCCCTTCAATCTCTTTTGACTCTTAAAAAGTGAACAAGAACTTTCAATTTCCAATCAAACGAGCCCTCTCTAAAGTTTATACGAGCATCCTTCCATAAGAAATAATATGAAGGATTCGGAGAGTCCTTAAATTACAACCCTTGCCCTGAGGGCTTTGGAGGAGTTGTAATCCTCAAAGACCTAATTTCCAGAACTTAAAACTACGTTTAAAAAAATGGCTGTCTTAAAATTTTGATTGGATGTGTTTGGGGAAATGGTGGGCGTGAGTGGGGGGTTAGTTGCCCTCAAATCACTTTCGACTATTATAAAGGGCACTAGCCCTCGGAATTTCCAATCGAATGAGCCTTTATTAAAGTTTCTACGACACCGCCATCTATAAAAACCTTATATGCCCCCAGGGCATAACTTAAAACCCTTGCCCTGAGGTTTTTGGGGGATTGTCCTCCTCAAAAACATATTTTCTATCTGGAAATCAACTACGCTGAACAAAATGGCTATCTCAAAATTTTGATTGGATGTGTTTGGGGGACTGCTGGGCGAAAGGGGGGGGCGAGTTTCCCTCCAATCGCTTTCAACTATTACACAGGGCAGTAGCACTTTGAATTTCCGGTTGAATGATCCTATTTCGAAGTTTCTATGATAACACCTTCAATAAAAACATTATATGTCCCCAGGGCAAAACTTAAAACTCTTGCTGAGAGTTGTGGCGGAGTGTCTTCCTCAAAAACATAATTTCTCTCTGGAAATCAGCTAGACTGAACAAAATGGCTATCTCCAAAGTTTGATCGGATGTGTTTGGGTAAATGATGGGCGTAGGGGGTAGTTGCCCTCCAATCACTTTCGACTATTAAAAACGGCACTATCCCTTTGAATTTCCAATGGAGTAAGCCTTTTTTGAAGTTTCTACGGCAACGTCTTCTATAAAACCTTATATGCCCCCAGGGCATATCTTATTGCCATCAAATCACTTTCGACTATTAAAAAGGCCACTAGCCCTTTGAATTTCCAATTGAATATGCCTGATTTTAAGTTTCTACGACAACGCCTTTTATAAAAACCTTATATGCCCCCAGGGCATAACTTAAAACTCTTGCCAAGGGTTGTGGGGGAGTGTCTTCCTCAAAGACATATTTTCTATCTGGAAATCAGCTAGATTGAACAAAATGGCTATCTTAAAATTTTGATTGGATGTGTTTGGGGGAATGATTGGCGTAGGGGGGGGCTAGTTGCCCTCCAATCACTTTCGACTATTAAAAAGGGCAGTAGCCCTTTGAATTTCCAATTGAATGTGCCTGTTTTGAAGTTTTTTGACAACGCCTACTATAAAAACCTTATATGCCCCCAGGGCATAACTTATAACCCTTGCCCTGAGGGTTGTGGGGGAGTGTCCTCCTCAAAAACATATGTTCTATCTGGAAATCAACTACGCTGAACAAAATGGCTGGCTCAAAATTGTGATGGGAGGGGTTGGGGGGACGGCGGGGCGGGGGGGGGAGCTAGTTGCCCTCAAATCACTTTAGACTATTAAAAAGGGCACTAGCCCTTTGAATTTCCAATTGATTGTGCCTGTTTTGAAGTTTCTATGACAACGCCTTCTAAATATACCTTATATGCCCCCAGGGCATAACTTAAACGTCTTGCCGAGGGTTGTGGGGGAGTGTCTTCCTCAAAAACATATTTTCTATCTGGAAATCAGCTAGGCTGAACAAAATGGCTATCTCAAAAGTTTGATTGGATGTGTTTGGGGGAATGATGGGCGTAGGGGGGGGGGGCTAGTTGCCTTCCAATCACTTTTGACTATTAAAAAGGGCACTATCCCTTTGAATTTCCAATCGAATGAACCTTTTTTGAAGTTTCTACGACAACGCCTTCTATAAAACCTTATGTACCCCCAGGGTATATCTTAAAACCCTTGCCCTGAAGGTTCTTGGGGAGTGTCCTCCTCAAAAACATATTTTCTATATGGAAATCAACTACGCTGAATAAAATGGCTATCTCAAAATTTTGATTGGATGTGTTTGGGGAAATAATGGGCGTGGGGGGGGGTGCTACGGGCACGCCAACCACTTTCAAACGTTGCAAATTGTAGTATCCTTTTAATTTCAAAACGAATGGGTCGGTTTTTAAGATTCTAAGACAATACCTTCCATATAAACCTTGTATAACCCAGGGCTAAAGTTAAAACCCTTGCCTTTAGAGTTCTGGGGGATTGTCCTTCTCAAAAACATATTTTCTATCTGGAAATCAACTACGCTGAACAAAATGGCTATCTCAAAATTGTGATTGGATGTGTTTGGGGGAATGATGGGCGTGGAGGGGGGGGGGGGCTAGTTGCCCTCCAATCAGTTTCGACTATTAAAATGGGCACTAGAACTCTTGATTTCCAATCGAATGATCCCCCTTTGAAGTTTCTACGAACACCCCTTCCATATGAAGTGCCTCTGGTAAAAAAAAATAATAAATAATAAATAATAAACCATTGGAGCCGTATGGCCTTTACTATAGGTATCGCTACAGCGTTGCCTCTGATAGTTGTGAGTATTTTTTTGTTATAGCTGATGGCAATTTTATGCAGTATAGTTCTTAGCATGTTTATGTTGTTTAGAATTTCAAAAGCAATGAAGAAACTCTGCTATAGGAGTTATAGTTGTTACAGTATTATAGTTGTTAGAACTTTTATGTGCTATAGTTGTTAGCAATGTTATGAGTTATAATTGTTAGCATTTTTATGTGCTTTAGTTGTTAGCATTTTTATGTGCTATAATTGATTACGTTTTAATTTGTTATGGTTGTTAGTATTATATATGTGAAAGTTGTTATTATTTTTATTATTTTTACGTGTTATAGTTGTTAACATTTTGATGTGTTATATATGGACGAATGGATGATAGAATTATCTATAAACAAGTGAAATGACATGGTTTTTTTTTATACAATCCTAAAATGGGCTTATGCCAGATTTGCCTCTCATTCACTCGGACTATCTGTCTTGGCTTTTTCTACAATTAGCCATGGCTTGATGCCCCCAACTTCTTGATTTTAATTTAAAATGAACGGACTTTCGTATTTCAATTGTTATAATTTTTATGTATTATTGTTGTTTGCACTTTTATATACTAAAGTTGTTATAATTTTGTCGTTGTTACAGTTGGTTAACGTTGTTTGCTTTCTTATGTGTTATAATTGTTAGCAATGTTATGTGGTATTGTCGTTTGCATTGTTACTAGTTATAATTGCAATTTTATGTTTTACAGTTGCTCGTATTTTATGTAATGTAGTTGCTAGCATTTTTATGTGTTATAGTTGTTAGTGTTTTTATGTGTAATAGTTGTTAGCATTTATATGTTATGTAGAAATCAAATGCAATGAAAATTATACTTATTATTATTTTTTAGTTATTAGAGTTTTTATGTACTATGGCTGTTAGCATGTTCAAACAGTTCGTGGTAACGAAATGTATAGTAAGAGTGACTCGTCTCGATAGTAACCGAAACTCTAAAAAGTGGAATTTTAATATCAATAGATACATCAAAAGAATTGGATTATTATTCTAATTTTAAATATATAAGTTTCGTCAAGTTTACTCATATTCATCAAAAGTTACGAGCCTGAGAAAATTTGCCTTATTTTCAAAAAAAGGGAAATACACCCCCTAAAAGTCATAGAATCTTAATGAATCACACCATCAGATTCAGCGTAACAGAGGGCCTTACAGTATAGGTTTCAAGCTCCTATCTGCAAAAATGTGGAATTTGGTATTTTTGTCAGAAGAAAGATCACGAATGCGTGTTTATTTGTTTGCCTTTTTTTACCTGGGACCTCTGGGTCGTATCGACCCAGAGGTCCTAGAATTCTCTGCCTGTACGGAATCTTTTTTTTCTTTTTTCTTCTGTTTCTGTCAGATGGCTTGGCACTGGAACATCGTAGGGAGCTGTTTAATGGCTCGTTTTAAAGGAAATTGATAGGGTTAAAATTTTTCTAATTAAAAAAACTAATTTTTAAACTAAAATCAATATTTTACGAAAAACTGCATTTTTCATGTACAAGATTCATCAATGATGTCATAATCATAGATTGTAGCCAGGTCGTCTCTTACATTTCCACTTAAGAAAAAGCCATAGGCTTTTCCTGTTTGTAATTTTACTATCAGAGGCAACGCTGTAGCGTTGCCTATAGTAAAGGCCATACGGCTCCAATGTTTTACTATTTATTATTTTTTTCCCCAGAGGCACTTCATATAGAAGGGGTCGTCGTAGAAACTTCACAGGGGGCTCACTCGATTGGAAATCGAGAGTTCAAGTGCCCATTTTAATAGTCAAAAATGATTGGAGGGCAACTAGCCCCCCCCCGCGCCCCTCATTCCCCCAAACACATCCGATCAAAATTTTGAGATAGCCATTGTGTTCAGCGTAGTTGATTTACAGATAGAAAATATGTTTTTGAGGATGATACTCTCCCACAACCCTAAGGGCAAGGGTTTTAAGTTATGCCCTGGGGGCATATAAGGTTTTTATAGAAGGCGTTGTCGTAGAAACTTCAAAACCGGCTCATTCCATTGGAGATTAAAGGGCTAGTGCCCTTTTTAATAGTCGAAAAAGATTGGAGGACAACTAGCAACCCCCCTCCTCCCACGCCCATCATTCCCCCAAACACATCCAATCAAAATTTTGAGATAGCCATTTTGTTCAGCATAGTTGATTTCCAGATAGAAAATATATTTTTGAGGAGGACACTCCCCCACAACCCTCAGGGCAAGGGTTTTAAGTTATACCCTGGGGGTATATGAGGTTTTTATAGAAGGCGTTGTCGTAGAAACTTCAAAACAGGCTCATTCGATTGGAAATTAGTTAAAGGGCTAGTGCCCTTTTTAATAGTCGAAAGTGATTGGAGTGCAATTAGCCCCCCCCCCCCCCTACGCCCATCATTTCCTCAAACACATCCAATCAAAATTTTGAGATGGCCATTTTGTTCAGCGTGGTTGATTTCCAGACAGAAAACATTTTTTTGAGGAGGACACTCCCCCAGAACCTTCAGGGCGAGGGTTTTCAGATGTGCCCTGGGGGCATATAAGGTTTTTATAGAAGGCGTTGTCGTGGAAACTTCAAAACAGGCTCATTGGATTGGAATTTCAAAGGCCTAGTGCCCTCTTTAATAGTCGAAAGTGGTTGGAGGGCAACTAGCCCCCCCCCCCCGCCCCTCAATCCCCCAAACACATCCAAAAAAAATTTTGAGATAGCCATTTTGTTCAGTGTAGTTGATTTTCAGATAGAAAACATGTTTTTGAGGAGGACAATCCCCGACAACTCTCAGAGCAAGGGTTTTAAATTATGCCCTGGGGGCATATAAGGTTTTTACAGAAGGCGTTGTCATAGAAACTTCAAAAAAGGCTCATTCGATTGGAAATTCAAAGGAATAGTGCCCTTTTTAATAGTCAAAAGTGATTGGAGGGCACCTAGGCCCCCCCCCCCTCTAGGCCCATCATTCCCCCAAACACATCCAATCATAATTTTGAGATAGTCATTTTTGTTCAGCGTAGTTATTTCCAGATTGAAAATATATTTTTGAGGAGGACACTCCCCCACAACCCTCAGGGCAAGGGTTTTAAGTTATGCCCTTGGGGCATATAAGGTTTTTTATAGAAGGCGTTGTTGTAGAAACTTCAAAACAGGCTCATTCGATTGGAAATTAAAGGGCTAGTGCCCTTTTTAATAGACTAAAATGGCTGGAGGGCAACTAGCCCCCCCCCACGCCCATCATTTCCCCAAACACATCCAATCAAACTTTTGAGATAGCCAATTTGTTCAGTGTAGTTGATTTCCAGAAAGAAAATATGTTTTTGAGGAAGACACTCCCCCACAACCCTCAGGACAAGCGTTTTAAGGTAGGCCGTGGGGGCATATAAGGCTTTTATAGAAGGCGTTGTCGTAAAAACTTCAAAACAGGGACATTCAAATGGAAATTCAAAGGGCTACTATCCCTTTTCATAGTCAAAAGGGATTGGAGGGTAACTAGCCCCCCCCCTCCCCCCCACGCCCATCATTCCCCCAAACACATCCAATCAAAATTTTAAGACAGCCATTTTATAAAACGTAGTTTTAAGTTCTGGAAATTAGGTCTTTGAGGATTACAACTCCCCTGAAGCCCTCATGGCAAGGGTTGTAATTTAAGGATTCTCCGAATCCTTTATATTATTTCTTATGTAAGGGATGCTCGTATAAACTTTAGAGAGTGCTCATTTGATTGAAGATTGAAAGTTTTTGTTCACTTTTTAAGAGTCAAAAGAGATTGAAGGACAACTAGCCCCTCTCCCTCTTCCGCGCCCCAAATGCATCAGATAAAAATTTTGAGATAGACATTTTGTTTAAATAGTTGAAAGTTCTGATAACGAAAAACTCCGGTGTCGACACAGCTCACCAGGGCCCAGGGGTTGGTGTTGTAAGTTATGCCCTGGGGCATAACTTATTAAGGTGGGTTTATAACTTATGGGAAGGGGTTTTGTATGGGAAGAACACATAGGAAATCTATTATATTTATCCAATTATAAGGTTAAAATACATACTCTGTGATAGATGCAAAATTGCTTTGGCACACAAATTCCTATTAATGTCAATTCCAAACAGTCGTGATCCCTTTGTGTCAGCAAGTGAAATGGTCTAAACCCCCCTATTGGATCTATTTTTTCAATCCATTCATTGTTGTCAATCGCTGTCCACAAGTTACGCAAGCTGTCTATTGTTCATATATAAGGTTTTTATCAAAGAGGTAATAGTATAGACTTTGAAAAAAGCCTCATTCGATTTAAATTGAAAGTTCTAGATACGTTTTTTAAAGTCAAGAATAATCAGACAGTAAGTAACCCCCCCCATGCCATAAAAAGTTGAAAACTTTTTGCAATCAAAAACGAACAAAAATTAATTAAAAAAAAACTTTCCGAAAAAAAAGTTTTCCAAAGAAAAGTAAAGGCCATTTTAAACTTAAGCTCAGGAGATAGAAATACCTGTTAAAATTCAAACTCAAAACGATCAGAGATTACTATTAAACAATAAATGAAACCCAAAACGAACAAAATTAATTAAACAATCATAGCTAAAAACATACAACAAGTAATAATATAAATGAATGAATAGATCTTAAAGTGAGTAATGCTTCGATTGAATATGAAAATCAAGCTTAAAACGAAAAAAAATATTTTGCTATTGAAGTATAAATGAAACTTAAAACGAACAGAAATTAAATAAACAATCAATGTGAACAAACATACAATATATATTAATGTAAATGAATAAATAAATCTTAAAACGAGTGAAACTTAAATTGAATATGCAAACCAAGTTTGAATCGAATAAAATTAACTAAAAATAAGAGTTTGGGTATCGTCTCACTGCAGAAGCCTAAAACCTACTACGTCATTGGCGCTTTACTGAAAACTAATTATATTACAAATGTTTTCTTTTGTACTTAATATTGAAAATAAATATTAAAATTACAGTAAAATTATGAACTGATGAGCTTTTAGCAATTAATATCATTATGCATCAAATATTCAGTTTAATTTATTAGTTCTTTTCAAGATTGGTCAAGACAAATATAGTTTCACTGCAAAGCAAAATTTGGATACTGCCCCCTTTTTTAACTGTAAAAACCTAAAGCCTTTTGAGTCATTGGTGCTTCACACAAAACGAATTACTCATATATTACAAATTTATTATTTTCCAGTTCTTACAGCATTGAAAATGAAAATAAAAATTACAGTGAAAAAAAAAATCTGGAACTGATGGATCTTTCAACAATTAATATCATTATATATCTAATATTCAGTTTTATTTTGTTTATACTTTCCAAAACTTTTCAAGACTCAAATAGTTTTGCCATTTTTTTAACTCTGCCATTTTTTGGAACTAATCGTGTTAGTTTGTTATGAAAACGTTCTATGGCTTCTAGGCAATTCTATTTGAGCGGAAAACTGCACCTCAAACTTAGTGGAATAAGCATTTTCTTGCATGAAACACCAAAATGTAATAAAATGTCAAGTTTCAGAGTGTTTCACCACTCGCAAGCAAGTGCCATCGGTATTTTTGAATCTGCATGGTCAATTTAGGGGGTGGAGGGTAGGCTAATTCTCGTAGCAGCCCCATTCCGTCGTGGTATGGTTCACATTTTCAACACCTGGCGTCTGAACTATCGTATAATCTACCAAGCATACAACTACCCCAAATAAGTATCAATAAATAAATGAACCCCAAAACGAACAAAAAATAAAATAAATATTAGAGTCAAACTCAAAACGAGCATAAATTAATGTGAGTAGGGTTCAAAACCCACAAGTTTTCTATAAGCCAGAATAAAATTTGTACTTTACTGAAAAAAAAAATTCAAATGAATTTACTGAAAAAAAATGTGCATTGTCAATTTAATATACATATGCTGATATTTATTCCCTAAAATCTTAGTTAATTTTTTATTTCTTAAAGTTACAGAAGTGGAAATATTTCAAAGAATTGTTTTCAGTAAAGCACCAATGACGCAGTAGGTTTTAGGCTTCTGCAGTGAGGCGATACCCAAACTCTTGTTTGTAGTTATTTTTATTCGATTCAAACTTGATTTGCATATTCAATTTAAGTTTCACTCGTTTTAAGATTTATTTATTTATTTACAGTAGTATATATTGTATGTTTGTTCGCATTGATTGTTTATTTAATTTCTGTTCGTTTTAAGTTTCACTTATACTTTAATAGCAAAATATTTGTTTTCGTTTTAAGCTTGATTTTCATATTCAGTCTAAGCATTAATCGCTTTAAGATCTATTTATTCATTTATATTATTACTTGTAGTATGTTTTTTGCTATGATTGTTTATTTAATTTATGTTCGTTTTGGGTTTCATTTTTTCTTTAATAGTAATTCCTGGTCGTTTTGAGTTTGAATTTTAACAGGTATTTGTATCACCTGAGCTTAAGTTTAAAATGGCCTTTACTTTTCTTTAAAAAACCTTTTTTTCGGAAAGTTTTTTTTTAATTAATATTTATTAAAAGACGATGAAAAATGCAATGGTTTTTTCCCTTTCTCCTTACATAGCTAGGCACTGGAACATTGTAGAGAGCTGTTTAATGGTTCATTTTAAAGGAAGTTTTACATAAAGGTTTGATATATTTCATTATAAATGGGGAGTATTTAAATTTTATCAGATATAGCTGAAACCTAGTCAGGGTAGCAGCAGTACCTAGCAACCTAGTAAGAGACGATCATGTCCCATTGTAAAAGCTACAATACCCATTAATTCCTAAAAATAGTGTCCGATCAAAACAAGAAGTGCACTATTAGAACCGGTTTGTTCAAAACCCCTATATAGGAAATTTACCGTCCTTTGGTTTAAATAAGGAGGGAAATCTATTGGCTTGAAAATGTAGTAAAGAACGACATCTAGCCCATGTTAACTGAAATAATATACTGACAAGATAACTTGGAACAAAATTCTTTTGAAAGCTGCTTCAATAAAATACAAGTTCAAAATAGGGATAAAATCCTTTTTAAATGACAGTGTATAGAAAATTCACCAAAAATACCAGATATTTCGGTCACATATACAGTGACCGTCATCAGTAGTAAAACTACTGATGACGGTCATTGTATATGTGACCGAAATATCTGGTATTTTTGTGATTTTCTATACACTGTCTATACGGTCACTGTATATGTGACCGAAATATCTGGTATTTTTTGTGAATTTTCTATACACTGTCTATTAAAAAGGATTTTATCCCTATTTTTAACTTTTATTTTATCGTCATGGAAAGGCAGTGTGGTCTCCGAAATTATCTACAAAAGCTGCTTCTCTAAGGAATGTTATACAAAGGATCAGTCTAGTTAATCATAAATAGGGATTATGTAAGTTTATCAGTATCATGGGTATAAAGTTGGCTGAAACCTCGGAAAGGAAAACCATGACGCATATTGGACTTAGTTAGCTGCCTGATTCTCTGCAATTTTACATAAATGATTGATAATGTATACCACAATATCTATTGAAAAGTTTTATAATAAAAAAAGAACGCTAGCTCATAGTAACTGCAATATGTAGTAGCCTCAGCTTTGTTGGCAGCATTATCATCGGTAAACTTTTTTTGGGTATGGTGCTAAGTTTGATTGTTTAGCTGCTTGATTCTCTGAAATTAGTCTCTTACTATTGAAACTAAAAAAAAACTGTAGGCTTTTTCCTGTTTGTAGTTTTTACATAAAGGATCGATATGGTCCATAATAAATGGAGAATATTTAAGATATAGGCTAAAATTATTAAATAACAAACCACGGCACATAGTAACTAAAAGTAATTGGGGAACAGGTAGTTGTTGACCAAAGACAAAAAGTATAGGATACAAATGTCGATTTGCCCTATTCTACAATATTAAAAAAAAGGCCGGTTATATGGGTGCCTTTTGGCGATGTGGGAGACATTGATGCACGCTAGAAGTCTAGAACGATAGAAGGAAGCTAAACGGATATGTGAGCACAAGCACTAAATTGATGGGTACCATAATATTATTTGATTTGGACGTCAGTATTACATACATTTTGTCTGTGTTATTGACTTAAATTGGTTGGTATGAGACAAGCAAACCTTACAAAAACTGCTGAGTGAATTCGCTCCTCCTATTTTTTCTATTTCTTTTATTGTTTTTTTCATTTTTAAAATTGAACTAACCAACATAATTATTTCACTTTTCCTAAACATAAAATGAGCAAGATAAAAAACTGCCGAAAATATTCTGGTGGTAAACTTTGACATTCACGGTCTACTACTTTTTCATCATCAGTCGTAAACAAAATTTGCTAAGTAATTTAAAAATATGAAAAAAAGACTAAGATCTCTAGGTACTCGTTTATAGTATGGTCCCTAAGCCTGCGATTCCTGCACGTATTTCTAGTTCAGACGGAGAAGACAGAGTATGTATTCGTTTTGTTTCCTCTTAGTTTTGCAGTATAATAAAACTTGACTGCAGGTCAAAGTAGGGCCTATTTTGAAGTAGAGTTGTAGCCCTATGCAAAATAACCAATACAAAATTAAGCTTGCATTTAACAGATTTAACTTCAATGACTTTTTGAGTAGGAAAGTTCTAGTCTAGGGGCTAAATTTCTTATCAAGAATTCCAGTTTAGGTTTATTTTGCTATCTTTGAAAGTTCTTGATTTACATGAAATATATGTAATTTTTCTATAGACTTTTTTTTTTTTAGCTAGATTTCATTTATAAATTAAAAAGGAGATAATTTTTTTGCAGTTCATATTATTGACTTATGAATAAAGTAAACATAATGCTTGATGCCTTTTTTATACTCTTTCCAAATATAGGCTAGGGTAAGACACCCAGTAGTTGGACACTTTAATCACTTTGAAAATTTTTTGACATTTAAACTACTCTAATTACTGTATTATACCACCTAGAAACTTAATTTTTGTATCAACAAATTTCTGAAGAATTTCTGAACAAGTAGGTTACTAATTCAAATAGTTTCACTTGTACAGCACCTCCTATTTTTGAATTTACTAACAAATGACCATTCTGCCTAAACTCGGACACACAAACGGCTCATTGTAAATTAGTTATTAAAATAGTATAAAAGATTATGTCCGAGAATAGGCAGGTGGCCGACTACTGGGTGTCTTACCCTAATAATAATTTTTGTCAGAAATGGATTTTACCTCCACCCCTATATATACCAATTCAGGGTATATATTTACACATTAGGGGGAGGGGGATGGGGGTAAATTGTATTTCTGATGTAAATGAGAGGTAGGCTAAGTTTAAACTTTACCCCCACCCCCTAATATGCAAATATATACTCTGAATTGGTGTATATAGGGGTAAGGGTAAAATTTATTTTTGACAAAAATGATTATTATATTTAGAAAGAGCATAAAAAAAGGCATCAAGTGGTATGTTTACTTTATTCATAAGTAAATAATATGAACTGCAAAAGATTTACCAAAAAGGAAAAGCATCTCTGCTGCATAGTCATCATAATTTTGCTTGTTTTTTTTCAATTTTGCTTATTATTTTTTTTAACTTGTTTGAAGTGTCAAAACAGTTTATGGTAAATATGCAGTTTATAACATGAATTAGATAGGATGAAACTGAATACATCATTTGATGCCTTTTTAAGCTCTTTCATAGGCTAGTTCATAATTACTTCTGGGGCAAATTGCATCTTGAGCCCTTAAAGGGGCCCCAAAGGTACCTTATTTTTGTAACCACAAAATGAAGCTATCAACACTAGTAAAGGCTTTGGAAAGTGGTTAAATACATAGCCTACCATTATTCTAGAAATAAATTGTCCAAAACTACTATGCTCCAAAGATACTTCAATAGGTTTATCATTGCCTTCATAATTAAAATGTTTTTTGTTTTTTTTTTCTCTCTGAAGCCTTTTATATCAAAGTTCTGTTGATATATCCAAATCTTCTGCAAGAGTTTTTGTCTGAACTACTACTTGTTTGAATCCAGTACTTCTGAAGTTGCTTGATCATTTTAAAAGTTTCAAATGAAGATATTACAATGGATACATCTAAAGATTCACTTTGAAGTGTATATAGCTAACATAATCAACTTGGAGCAGTAAATCATATCAAAACACCAGTGATGCTAAAATTTTTTAGTCTTTCATTAGATTTCCCAGATATCCTGTTTTACTACTACTACTACTGCTAACAACTTGCCACAGCACAAAGCCACCTGAGGCCAACACAGCTACACACACTCTTCCTTCCCAATCTATTCAAAGCCCCCTGTTTACACCCTCACAGGAAGTTCCAATTTCCTTGAAATGTTCCTTTATTACATCCTCCTACCCCAGACAAGGACAACCTGCTTTCTGTTTAGCCCTAGACAGTGGGCCAAAAAGGACAAGTCTGGCATCCTCCATCCACCCAACATGTCTTAGCCATCTCAGCCTTTCTTTTCTTAGAGCCCTAGAAAGTGGGATTAAACCACATTTTTTGTACAGCCTACTGTTACTGTAAATACAGTCAGTCAGCTGGATATCCAGAACAATCTGTAGGCAGTTTCTCTAGCAAATTATCATCTGATTTTTGGAGCACCTATGCTTCATTTGACCACTGTCATTGATGTAGCTTCTAATATTCTATTCTTTGTTCTTTTTTACTTATCTTCCTAGTCTTCTAAACTTATTTTAACTGTGAAAAAACACCATGAGCTTTGACTATTCTACTTTTAACATCTGCACTGCATCCACTGTTTTTACTAATGATACTACCAAGGTAAGTGAAGCTGCCCACCTGATCAATATTTTTGTTACCCAACATCACATTTTCATCTTGACTTATTTCTAGGCTTAGTCACTTAGTCTTCCTAACAAATATTTGCAAACCTTTTCTAGCATCCTGAACTTGCAAAACCTTTAAAAGCAATTATTTTGCTCACACTTTCATCTAGGATGCTTAAATCATCAGTATAATATTAGTTCAGGAGAGTTTTCCTCCACACTTGATTCCTTGGTCTCCCATTGCCTTTCCTGTGCTCCTTAAGACAAAGTCCATTAAAATGATCCATATAAAGGGGGGTAGAAAACAACCCTGCTTAACTCTGGATTTAGTACAAAACCAGTTGCTAACCTCATTTCTTACCTTAACTCCAGCAGTGTTATTCTTGTATATAGCACTAATCACTTTAATGTATTTGTCTGGTATACCATACAAGGATAACACCTTTACTAAAGCTCATCTATCAACAGAATCAAATGCTTGCTCATAATCTATAAACCTGAGGACTAAAGGTGTTTGACAACTCAGGCCCTTCTCAATTATTAACCTAAGAATGAACATTTGGTCAACACATCCTCTAGCTTTTCTAAAACCCACTGTTCTTCTCTTAAAACTTTGTCTACAGCATCTCTCAGTCTAAAAAGTATCATATTACTAAGTAATTTGCTATCTGCAGAGACCAGACTAATGCCTTGGTAATTAACACACTCACCCCTATCATCATTCTTATACAGTGGTTTAATAAAGGTTTTCCTAAAATCTCTTAGATATTTCCCCTTTTTCAAAAAATCATATTCATAATCTTCAGTAACATATTTCTAACCTCAGAGCCACCATAATTAAGAAACCCATTTACCACACTAACAGCACCTTGAGCCTTATTATTTTTAATCATTTTAGTATTTTTTGCTAATTCTTATTTCACATCCAAGGTATCACAAACTTTTTGATATCTTTTCCTGCAACTCTATGTTGGTTTAGCACATTCTCAATATGTTCTGCCAATCTCTCTTTAACTCTTTCCTTATCACTTATTGTGGCCCTGTTCCTTTCTTTAACTGGTACAAACCCAGATTTACTACTCCCTCTCAATTTGTTAACATGCCAGTACTATATTTTACTATTATCCCATCTAGCTGCATCTTCCAGATCCTTGACAATTTTATCCTTGGCCTCCACTTCATGCCTCTATAGTTCATATTTTAATGCTCTCTCCACTTTCTTTACATTCCTTTTGTTTTCATATGATCTATCACTCAGATAATTCTTGTACAAGACCCTTCTCTTTATTAAACATAAAGCTTTTTCACTAATATTCCTTGCTGCAGTCCTAACTTTTTTCCCTAAGACACCATCAGAAACAAATTGTTTTTCTGAAATTATTCCAACTATCTTCCACATTGTCAAATTTTAAACTCTGAAGCTTTGTATTCAACTGTTCCTGGAAAGTTTCTCTTAAGTTCTCATCCTGGAATCTATCAACATCATAACTTCCTGGGAGGTAGCTACCCTTCCAAAATTTCAGCTTTAAATTAACCCTAGACACTATTAGAGGGTGATCTTTACTTTATTATCAATAACAGCACTCCTATATACCCTAGTATCTTGTATTGATCCTGCCAGTCTTTGGTTTACTATAAAATTATCAATAAGGTCTGCTGTCTTACCATCACATGAATACCATGTTAACTTATGGTCCATTGTATGACTAACCACCATATTGGTTATAATTAGATTGTTATATGTACAAAATTGCAAAACTCTGTAGCCATTAATGTTTTCTTCTCCTACACCAAATTTACTTAGGCTAGGATATCATATATCCCTATTTCTACTGACATGGGTGTTAAAATCTCCTAGTAAAAACATCATATCTCTACATGGGACCCTGTGTATTTGTTCCTGTAACTGTAAGTTAAAGTCACTAGTATCTCTGTCAGTTGATTCTACAGAGGCATATACTACTATAACTGATACCCTGAACTTTTTAGTCATAAAGGGAGCAAATAGTATTCTATTATTACTACCTTCCCAGCCTAAATAAGACTTAATAGCTTCCTTATTCATCATGAGCCCTAACCCCTGTCTATGTACCCCATCCTTCCTGCCTAAGAATACAAATTCTATATTATCTAATTTCATGCTTCTTATCCCTGGGATATGAGTTTTTGAAACTCCTAGTAAGTTGAGCTCAAATTGTCTGAATTTGTCAGTCAAAATGTTGATACAATAGTCATTTTTTAATGGTTAACATTCCAAGTTCCAATTTTCATGTTCTTTAAATCATTAAAATTATTTTGGCCTCAGAAAAGCAATGCTCCCAAATACTAGTGCAGGACAGGGATCACATATCTTGTCAAGTCTACACCAAAGCATTTAAGAAGGCTTAGAACCATACAGCAAGAAGTCCCTGGGACCTCCAGTATGAATGGAGGCTTTTTGCAATCCTAGGCCCATCTTGGTCACAACATGGTTTTCAGCTCTTGGTGATTATCTTACCTTAAATTGCAGCTAGGAGCAATCTAAGGATTTATCCTTGTAGAGCTCTGGAATGATGACTAGTTGTATGCAAGAATCACTGGTGACCAGGTGCTGCTCCATCTTTGATAGCATCCCAATTGAATTTACACTCTTTGGAGGACCACCCAGGATCTAGCCTTTGTTTAGATTTATCAATGGATTCAGCAGCAACAGTTTCATTAGATAATTTGTTCCAAATGTTGACAATACATGTTGAGATGAATTGAGTATGGACTCTTGATGTTGTAGACTGCTTGACAAGTTTCAGTTTATGACCTCTAGTTCTAGAATTGGTGCTAACAGTAGGGAATAATGCTGGGACAATGTTAGCCCTCAATAACTTAAAGGCTAAACTGGCATCTCCTCTATTTCTCCTGCATACAAGTGTAGGGAGATTCAACTTTGATAGTATTACAGGATAGGAAAGCTCTTGTATGTCAGATATCACTTTACTGGCACGTCTCTGCACATCTTGAAGAACTTTTTATATCTTTTTTAAAATATAGAGAGGCAAGTGACATTCCAACTTCAAGCTTAGGATGCACAAGTCCCTTTTTAAAGAAGACTGATGACTTTAGAAGAATGAGTGGAAATGGTATGCTTAATCAAACCCAAGGTTGAACTAGCCCCAGCAGCAGACCTCTTAGCATGTGTAATGACTTTTAATTCATTGTCAATAGTGACACTAAGATCTTGATCATTATTTACAGAGGAGAGTGGGTGGCCTAAGAAAAAATAAGAGCAGCATGGATTATGTTTGCCAAAGAGAATGATATGGCACTTGGCAACATTGAATTCAAGAAGCCAAGCCTCAGCCCATTGACCCAGCAGTTGAAGATTATTTTGTAGAAGGGCATGATCTTCACAGGACAAGGCTGGTCCAAGAATCTTCAGGTCATCTACATAAAGAGTTGAATTACTGCTGTTAATGGAAGGAACATCATTGATGAAAATATTTAATAATGCTTGTTGATAGTGATGCTCTTCTATCAACATGAGTTGATATCCTGCATAGACAGTCTCAAGCCTATTACCTCCAACTCACTATATATTCATGCCTACAAATATTATGCTGCTACAGGGAGGCAGCCTATAGTAGATAGCAGGAAGTAGTAGGAAGAGGTTTTTCAGCCCAAAAATGTCAATAAAAACAGACCAGGCCCAGAAGAATTATCGATTAATAAGAATCCCATGCAAATGCTGTGTTGTTTACTAGGCTATAATATCCTCAAGGGGATCTGCTCCTCAAGTGGGAATAGAGGTGACTGCAAGGTCCCCAGTCTTGCAGGTATGCTGAAAGGGTTGAGGCAGCCCTTTGCAGAGGTCATTGTCCATAGATTTGGATCTTATGCCCTGCCACAATTGTCCTCCTATAGAGGATCCTCCTGCAATGGTGTTCTGCATCACCATGCAATTTAACCCATTACTGGGAGAAGGTTTGTAACTCACAGGATGCGTGAACATGCCAGGAGGCCCTGTTGAGTGTACATTTGAGGGTTGTTCTTCCTCTTCCAGCTGTATTTATGGCCTGGGAAAGGGTGCCCCTGTTTCTATAATGGACCCCCAGGGACAAGGTCCCCCCTTGGCCTGTGCCTCTTATGGAGGTACCCTATATATCTGTAGGGCATTCCCCTATCACCATCTGGGGACATGCTGAGTGGTCTAGGGGAGGCTCTTAAAGCTGGCAAATGGTAAATACATTTTCTTATAATTACAATTTAGCTGTCCCAAATAGTAATCAAATATTAATGTTGCTCTGTAATCAGGGAAACAAAACCAAACAATATGCATATTTCAAAATAGATTTATCTCTGGAAAGGCATGAGATCAAGGGGGGGGGAATCTCTAAATAAAATATCTATCTTATTGTCTTTGCTAGAAAAATAATATTAGATAATTAACTTTATAAGCTAATAATAAAAATAATGTATTGAAAACTGACAATAATATTAGATAAATTTATTATTTCTCTGTTTTTACTATTTTTAAAATTAATCTTTACTCATCATCTTTTATATTCCTTCAAAGCAATTTACTTATAATATTAATACAAAGAAAGGATAAAAAAAAAAAGCAAAGTGGTAATGAGATGAAAAAAGAGCCAAAACAAAAATAGGGCTAAACATTTACAAATCCTAAACATTGAAATTCAGCAACTACAAAATTAAATTCAAAGTCACAAAAAAACGCATTACATTTACTATTTTAAAAGGAATCACCATGGATGTCCCATCTTTTTGAAGATGCCAAAAACAAAACATATTTGTCTTGGAGAATACAAAAGAAGGTTAATGTCAAGTCCTAAACTTTGGATTTCTTTTTTTCTACACAACAAATAGATCTTTCTCCTGTGCTGCTACCTTTATAGATTTGATGAATTTTTTGTATATAGCAATGTCTAACCCTGGTAATGTTCCATCAAAAGGAAATTTGATGCTAAGAGACATTTGTCCATGATAACTGACATTTAGAGTATAACCAAGAACCATGGCAAAATATTTTCAATATTTTTTACTATCAATAATTTTTTTGTTGTTGTTGCCTTTTAAGTTTATTATTTCATTTTGTATTGTTTTGCTTAAATAACTTAGGAGTAGTTGTTTTATTGCAGTTCTTTGTATATGATGCTTTGTATAGGATCAAATTTTCCAAGTAATTCAAGTATATCTTGTGCATTACCTTAAATTGTAGCTTGGAGCAAATCTAAGGATTTTCCATCCTTGTATTGCTTTGTTATGACTTCTGTAAGTTGTTTGATGTGGTTGCCTAGGTTTTCAATGGATCCTCTGAACACAATATTACATTCTGCTAAAAACCAAACTAATCTTTCAAATATCTTATACAAATGAATTTTTTCTTGGCTCAACAACTTCTGTTGAATGTTATCTTTTGTTTGCTCAGCAGAAAATTTATTTGAAGCTTTGTACATTTAAGCATAGCTAGCAAATTATTTTTGTATTTTTCACGCGTCTTTAATTTATTGTATATATTTAGTCAGTTATTATAATTCTATAGTGTCTGGCTAGTGGGATTAAGGCATCCATACTCAATGACCAACAATAAAAACAAAATATTCTGTCTTTTGATTCAGAATATATTAACCAAAGACAGATTATTATTTCACAATTTGTAAGCTCTCTATTACTGTTGTAAAATTACCATAAATAAAAACCCAGTCAGTTAAATTGGTATAATGGGTAAAATAAGATACTCCCTCGGAAATATAGGGTAATAATATAGGAAATATAGGGTTGCCGTTTTAGAGTTGCCCTGTAGCTAGAAGATCAATTGAGCAATTTTTTTTGTGTATCATTTTTTGAGCTCTTAATGAAAATTTTTAGAGATTTTGATTTTCCTATGCCTAAAAAGGTAATACCTCTCATCTGTTTTGAAAACCAATCAGTAGAAATTTTGTATTGTAAATGAATCTAAATTTTATTAAAATACTATTTAGTTTAGGGCACATAAATTGGATTAACACTCATTTGATTTATTTATAATAAATAGGCTTTAATTTGCTTAGGGTTGGAGGCAGGGGCTAATTTGGGCCTAATCCCCTGATGCTTCAATTTTCTTTGAGTTTCTGGACACTGCCTAATCAAATTGTCTAGCTTCTTTTTTTTTGTACAATTGTCCTCTCCCATCCCTGGGAAAAAAAAAAAAAAAATCATTTACAACTTCCAATCTATTTTTTTATATGATACACCCTCTGCAAACACATGCATTCATAAGCAGCAAAAAAAATTGCTGGTGTCATTGTTTGTTTTGCCAAGTGTGTGTGTGTTTTATATATATATATATATATATATATATATATATATATATATATATATATATATATATATATATATATATATATATATATATATATATATATATATATATATATATATATATATATATATATATATATATATTTTTTTTTTTTTTTTTTTATATTTTTATATATATATATAGATATATATATATATATATATATATATATATATATATATATATATATATATATATATATATATATATATATATATATATATATATATATATATATATATATATATATATATATATATATATATATATATATATATATACTGCCCTATGAGTCCATTGCAATACTATCCTCTACACAATTCTAGGCATTTACCCTCCCCCTCGGAAAGTATTTCCCCCGGTGATTACCCCTCCCCCCCCCCATGGAAAATAAGGCTTTTCAAATTTGGTAATTTAACCAGTTTCTTCTTGAGTTTTACACAGCACAAACTTGAGTGAGTGGCCTATACAGCAAGTATGAAATATGTCAGGGGATTGGGCCCAAATTAGGCCCTGCCTTTAACTCTAAGCAAATTAAAGCCTATTTATCACAAATAAATAAAATTAGTGTTAATTCAATTTATGTTACCTAATTTAAACAGTATTGTAATAAACCTTTTGATTCATTTATGTTAAGAAAATTTCTATTTGTTGGTTTTCAGAATAGTTTCTAGTTTAACTGCTGCCCCCTCCCAATGCCTGTACATGTAGCCTAATTATTTTTTCCAAATATAGAGGTGGGATGTACAATGTATTTTATAATGAGTAGGGGAGAGGGGAATTGTCTTTTCAATTGTTTTCAATGAAAATACAAAAAGGCTTATTATTCTTTCATAATTAAATATTTAACTATTGTTATTATGATTCAGATCTTTGATTCAGGCTTTGTTTTTTGGCACTGCTTTTAGCAGCTCAGTGGGCAAATAAAAGTGCCCTTTACATAAGATGTTCAAAACTAAAAATCATGGACACCATTAGTCAACTGCAGATTATCTATAGTTGCATATTTGTCTCAACTTATTATTTAGTTCTGTTGTTTTTATAATTATAAAGTTATTTTATTACTAAATTTTTTATTATTTTTAAGTATTTCTTTCATTAAAAAGATTTAATTAAATATCAAATTCTTTCATAATTAAATATTTAACTATTGTTATTATGATTCAGATCTTTTGATTTTCATGCTGAAGAGAAAGAAACAATTGAGGATTTATTTTGTTATGATGATCACAATGAAATTCTGTGCTGTTTTTGCAAATCAGCACCAAAAACTAGAAATTTCTGAAGCTCAAATTGGGATCGTTTTCTTTGCAAATTGGCACCAATTTGCCAAACTCATGCCAAAAAGAAGCTATTTATGTTCTAGGCTAGAGCCTGGGTAACATTGCTACAGATCTAGAGGTTGCTGATGATATTGCAGCCTCTGATATGCTTTCTGAATTTGATATTGCTTTTTAATTTTTTTTTTTGTGGAAATATTACTTGAACTGTTCATAAAAAGAGAATAAGCATATGTCAATAAGGTGATATGCTGTAAGAGAAGGGTTTGTTGATCATAAACACTTCACAATGGAGTTAATGAGTGCAATTAGCAATTATATTGCTTTCTTTTGCCCTGCTGTGTATCCAGTAAAAATCACAATAACAATATCATATCCAACGCTGTTCCTCCCAGCCTTTGGGTAGTTTTGCTTGATAATAACAACAAGGTGCTGTAAAATATGCCGTAAAATATATTAAATATCAGTAAAATAGGTAAAATACTAATTTTATGGGGGTCTTTAAAATTACAGTAAAATATATAAAATACCCATTTTTACTATTTACAACACTACTCTTTATGCAAATGCATGTTTAAAAAATGTGTTCCATCCTCTTTGCAAGGAAAATCATTTAAGGTAATTTTTGCAAGACCTTTTATGACTAAACAATCTCTTATTTTTTTTTGTAATAATCTATGGCCAAGATGTTGGAATATCAATTATACTCTGTGGTTCCAATTTCATTCCAAAATTTTCTTCTTCCTGTTCCAGCTATGGTCTGTGTAATTGTGTTTCTTGTTAATTTTTACTTGTTCTTCTCAATGTTTATCATCAACTTCTTCAATTATGTCATTTTCTTCTTCATGTTTGTCAGTACTTTTTTCTTCAACTTTGTCATTAGTTTTTTCTTCACCTTTGTCATCATATTTTCCTTTTTGTACTTAATTTCATTTTTAGACTACCACTATTATATTTTCTCCCACAACTCTTTCTTGTTTCAGTGGATTCAACATCTAATGATAAAATTATAAGTTGGGTATTCATTTTTAATCAAATAATATACTTAAATTTTTAATTTTCAAAATAATTGCTTGTTAATCAAGATTATGTATTATTACTTCCCTTACTCAACTATTAGTAATTGTAGTCACAAACACAACTCTAATAATTATAACAATTTGAAGAATGCAAACTACAAATGCAAGAAACAATTGACATTTGATTCTAGCTGTACATCCACCACTGGCTGGTATGGTTGAACAACTAGTTGCATGTGCATATACCTCCATAGTAGTTTACATATGTAAAGGTGTTCACTTACATAGGCTAGTACAAAATCTCTCTCTAATGCAGGACTATCCTGATTAAATTCAATACACTTGACATGAACTTTTATGGGTATCAGTTTTCTACATTATAAAGTGTATATTATATAATAATAAGCACAATGTAAATTTGAAATAAATGTGTTGTTAATTATTTTAATAATTGATAATTATCTATTATTGTCAAAAGTAGTTTGCTTTAAATTCTGAATTTTTGTTTTCATTTTGAAGGTAATGTGGGAACCTTTCAAATGTTGGCTCCAATTGCTCTAATTGCCCTTTATCTGGCCCTGTTTGCAATAGACAATCTTTTATGATTTTTTCCAACAGCAGAGGTGATAGTGATTGGCCAATAATTTGAACTTTTGCTCTTGTCTTCTCCTTAATGTATAGGGTTGATTTGTGCTGCTTTTAAGTCTATTGACATGACTTTGGTGTCATTTGATTTTTGGAAGCGCTTTGATAGTGGCAGTGATAGTTGAGTTTGGACTTCCTTTGAAAGTTGTGGGTGCATGCCATTGGGCCCACTATATTTATTTGGATAATTTTTTTATGACTATTATAGGAGACATTTGAGAGTTAATTTTTTAGTGTGGTGAATTTGGGCGAGAGAGTATTATCAGAGGGTGTGAATAGAGAAAGGTCAATTGGTTGTTCAAGGCATCAACAATGGTTTTGGAGTCATTTGATTGGATTCTATTACAAGCTTGCTCTGTAACTGTGTGTCTGCCAGGGTAACCATGACTCTACTAGGACACTGCTTTTAAACAAATATGGTGTGACTGTTTAGTTCACTGAATATTTATCCATCAGGTGGAGGTGGTGAGTGATGCCATTTACTTCAAGGAATGAGATGAGAAAGTGTCTATGACTAGTTTAAAGTAGTTTTAAGAATGTTTTAAGGTTACATTGAAATGACCCCTGTTTAAATTTTACCTATATTTCCTAAATATGTACTGTTTAGTAAAATTAATTTGGGTATGCTATATGGCTAGATACTTTTAGATAAGGCTAAGCTAGGCCTAGATGGAAGGGACTGACCACAACCTTGGAAAACTTCTTTCTTCAATATATATATATATATATATATATATATATATATATATGTATGTATGTATATATATATATATATATATATATATATATATATATATATATATATATATATATATATATATATATATATATATATATATATATATATATATATATATATATATATATATATATATATATATATATATATATATATATATATATATATATATATATATATATATGAGAGAGAGAGAGAGAGAGAGAGAGAGAGTATGAGAGTAGTAGTAGTAGTAGTAGTAGTAGTAGTAGTAGTAGTAGTAGTAGTATATATATATATATATATATATATATATATATATATATATATATATATATATATATATATATATATATATATATATATATATATATATATATATATATATATATATATATATATATATATATATATATATATATATATATATATATATATATATATATATATATATATATATATATATATATATATATATATATATATATATATATATATATATATATATATATATATATATATATATATATATATATATATAATGTATATATATATATATATATATATATATATATATATATATATATATATATATATATATATATATATATATATATATATATATATATATATATATTATAATAATAATGATAATAATAATAATAATAACATTTATTCATCCCCTATCTAGAAAAATAAATTTTTGTCGATCACTACAAAAAGAAAAGAAAGAGAAACCAGTTTTATAAAGATAAAGATAAAACACTCAATGTAGTTCATGACCCACAAATAAATGCAGGTGAGAAATGTTGTCTGTCCAATTCAACTTTTTGCACTGAATTATTTTGAATCCGAGACCGTTGCTTGGCTTGCTCTTTAAGACCATATTTTTCAAGGCTGGAATTCATGTAACGCGTGGGTACGTACAGTAAAATTTTGCAAATTTATAGCATCACTTATTGATGTTTTCAGTTTCTTTCACTGACAGCATGTGGGATACCTCAGCAAATTAGATTGTGTGTGGTGTGCACAAAGAACAAAAAATTCAGGTCAGAGATTTCCTGGAGTAGTATCTAAAATTCAGTACTACAGGCGTATAAGCATATTTATTAACTTTAGTTTGTTGCTGATCAATTGCTTATCTATTTTAATAATTGCTTCCGCAATCGTTATACCAAGATATCTCAGCTCCGATACTGTACGGACAACATGATTTCCGATAGTGACAGAATCACTTTGCGGTGCATTGAAGGACAAAAATTCGCACTTATCAATATTGATGGAAAGCCCAGTAGATTGAAAGTCACTTAAGAGTCGATTCAGGTTCTCTTGTAAGTCTGCTTTGGATCTATTGAGCAGAAGGACGTCATCAGCGTATGTCAAGTAAGATAGGTAAGTGTCATACAATAGGAGAGAAGGTGAGATGCGGTGCAGAATCTTGGAGATGGCACGTTTGAAAATTAGAGGACTTAGAACACTGCCTTGCCTCATACCTTTTCTGATTTTTACAAGATCTGAGATTTTACCTTTCCACTTGACCAGCACACTCGAATTTTCGTACCAAAGTTTCAGAGTACTCACTATACATAAACTTACTCTATTGTGCAGTAGAGCATTCATTGATTGCATGTGATTGACGCTATCGAGTGATTTCGATATATCAATAGTGCACACATACAGAGGCGACTTTCCTTCCGAGTCCATAAGTACGTTAGCCAGAAGGCGGTTAGCCTCTGGGTACCCAAAACCTTCTGGATTCCAAGGTGATTTTCTCTAAAGTGTCCAACATGAAGCCCAGAGAAGATCATATTTTCACACACTTTGTTCGAGGTACACGAGACAGTTATGGGTCTATAGGGTTGATACTTGCTTTGATATTTTGCTGTCTTGGCGACAGATAAGATGACTCCATTTAGGAAAAAACTGAAAACAAAACCCCTGGTGGCATACACTTGGAAAATAAGCTGAAACAGAGGCATTCAGCTATGCACCTGAGGCGTCTTATTAAAAGATCGTCTCTGTCCATCCCATTCTTTGCTTTGGAAAGAACTTTTCTGACAGCTAACTTGGTTTTTTCAAGGGAAATGGGAACAATGGAATGCTGGCCTGAGAAACGTGCGACCAGCTGGAAACTTTCATTTCATATTGTGTTGTTATAGTAAGATTTTCATCTCCATGCATCAAAGCATAGTCAGGGTGCCAATCACGTAATGTCAAGGAAGTATTAGATCGAGTATCGTCTGGTCTGATTAGCCTTTGCCACGATTTTTTATCTCCAGTGAATGGTCGCCTGATAATTTCCCACCTTTCAGTTCAGTTTTATATCTTCGTTTTGTGCCCATTTTTGGCTCTAATACAGTCCCGCATAGCGGTCTACCATAGGTAATCTATGAGTATGATCAGGAGTTTTCATGTCGTTGGACTGGCTGGAGTTCGGCGGATGCGAACCACGCTAGTTTTTCTGTTCCGATTGCTGCTCATTCTGCAGTAACTACTTTCGATTCGACCAATTTCAGATTATGAGCGACTTGATTAGAATAACAGGTAAAATCAACCATGACTGTGACATTGGAAGGGCCAGAGCAGAGTAGATGAAACGGAGCTTTGATGGAACTCAGGACCGAAACAATAGTGGCGACGTAAAGGGTAATATGGCATTTATCCCAATTTCGCTTGTTGACCCACTTTCTGGAACAAGAGTAAATAGGGCTCGGTGTTGGCTGTATCTGAAACGAAAGTCCGGAATGGTCACTAGTCGGATTGTCTGTGCAAACTTTAACGAGAAGACTAGAAATGAATGCACATGAAGGTATCAGGTGAACATTGGAGGTATGACCACTAGTATGGGTTTATATAAAATCCAGGGACTTCGGCCAAATCTTAAAAGTGGTGGAGAGACAATTCATAAAAATATCGGATAAACTTTGGTCCTTGTATGGGTCACAGTTGAGGTCCCTGGCAATTAGCCACTTACACCCACGAAGCTCAAGAGACTCCAAATGTTGTCTTAGGACATCCGCTGCTTTTGAGAACTTTTTCAGAGAGACAGTATTGTTGTAATTAGTAGGCATGTATATGTTTATGAACTCAATTCCTTCAACAGAGACACACAAAAGACTACTGTTTCTAATTGTTGGCTTAGCCAAAAGTTCCTTCCTAGCGTATATTGCCAAGCCTCTGGACGGACGCCCTGCCGTAGATCTCGCTGGCTCTAAAAAGACATCGTGTGAGCGGGATCTGTTCAGGAAGTTTATATTCGTCCCAGGAAGCATATGCTCCTGGATAAATAGCACGTCATAAATTTGAAGGAGATCATCTATGTCTTCTTCTTTGTTGCGACAACCATTGATATTCAGACTGAAAACTTTAAGAGATCTATTTATTGATTATTTTTTTGTTTCCCAGAATCTCTCTCAATTTTGGGCATCATAGGCTGAAGCAGACATGAGGTCTATTGCAAGAAGTGCATTTGAGATCTCCGTTACAGGGTATATCTTTGTTACTAGAGTGTGGTTCGGAACATCTTGCACATCTTGGACTGTTTCTGCAGTTTTCAATAAGATGATCGAAGCTCTGGCATTTGAAACACCTACAAGGGGCCTCCATGTACTTATCTACCCGGAAAAATTCGTATCCAAGCTTGATTCCGTTAGACATTACAAAGCTCATGGTCTGTCTATTTGCTGCTGCCACTTGGCAAATTTGCCGAAAGGACACTAGGAGCTTCAACACAAGACGCTTTAGCTTTTACAACATTGCTGAATTTAACTTGTAGTTTATTGTTTCTTAATTGCCTGACCTCCTGAATCCCATCGTTGGAATGAAGTTGACTAAGTGTTTGTAGTCTAGTCAGGGGATCCATTGGCGGAGCGTTTTCTATAATTACAGTACAAGTTGGAAGCTTGTTGTTCGCTAAAGCTGTAGCTCCAGTATCTGGGCAAGTTGTCAATTTAACACCCGTCGTATACTGCTTTATCACGGACACTGCTCCGTATACTGTTATATATATATATATATATATATATATATATATATATATATATATATATATATATATATATATATATATATATATATATATATATATATATATATATATATATATATATATATATATATATATATATATATATATACTTCAGTAAAAGTTACCCTTTTGCCCAGCCTATTTAAATTTTCTTTTTCTTTTTCACAGTAAGTATATATATATATATATATATATATATATATATATATATATATATATATATATATATATATATATATATATATATATATATATATATATATATATACTTCAGTAAAAGTTACCCTTTTGCCCAGCCTATTTAAATTTTGTTTTTCTTTTTCACAGTACTTGTCAATGATTTAAAGGTTTTTATCAAACTTTAAGATCCTTTGTCCAAGATTAGGCAATGTTTTAAAGATTATGCTAAAATATTCAATTTTGTCGTGCTTATTAAATGAATATCAACAAATCCAATTCCAAAACAGCGTATCTTCTAGGTGGTTTAATAAAGTTTTTTTTCTATAGTAATTTAACCATTGGAATGGTGATTAGCTCTCCAACTACTGAGTATTTTACCCTACTAAGACAGCTGAATCCCCTCCCCCCACCTCCAAAAATAGCCAGATATAAGAACAACTACTTAAATATTTTATCTAAAATGATGGAAAATGTGGATTAGAATCTAAGGAACTAAAAAAATCTGATTAATAAAGTTTCTACATGGGGCACAATTGCCATGGTAGATACCATTATATTTGGAAAGAGTTGAATAGGAATAGCACCAATCTTTGTTTTTATAGTGTTTGTTTCCTTCTTGGACCTAGTCTTCATGCAGGATTATCAAAAATACTATATATATTAGAGGTTCCTGTATTCTAAAGAAGTCCTAGATAAAGCTCTGAAACTATTGTAACCTTAAACTGTTTTTGCCTATAATATTAATGCATCTTGTATGAGAATCAAAATTATTAATATTCTAAAAACTGGGGATTACCAAGCTAGTACTTTCATATTTAGTTCTTGGAGTAATCTGCTTCCCTCTTCTTTTTTTTCTCTATTAGTTGCAATGTTCTTGGGTTATGATCAAACAGTTTATTCTAACAAACTGTAATTAAGGAGTAGCCCTATAGTAACCATAACTCTAAAAAAAGGAAGTTTTATAACAATTGATACATCAAAAGAATTGGCTTTTTATGCAGATTCCAAATATATGAAGTTTATTAAGTTTCATGTTACCTGTCAAAAGCTACAAGCTTTAAAATTTGCCTGGTTTTCGGAAAAGGGGCGAAACAGCCCTAAAAAGCCAAGCAATCCTAACGAAAATCACACCATCAGATTCACCATATCAGAAAACCTACCATAATGTTTCAAGCTCCTATCTACAAAAATGTGGTATTTTCTATTTTTGGCAGAAGAAAGATCATAGATGCATGTTTAGGGCTATTAGTTTGCTGTTTTTTTTTTCATGGGTAATTTTATTAGTCCAATGGTCCTAGAAGATCAAAAAAGAGCTCATTGAAAAGGAAATCGAAAGTTCTAGTGCTCTTTAAGTAACCAAAAAGATTGGAGGGCACCTAACCCCTCCCTCTCATGCCTATTTTTTCCTCAGAGACATCTGATCGAAATTCCAAGATAGCCGTTTAATTCACCATGGTTGAAAGGTCCAATAACCACGCTTTTGATGACATAACCCTGTATAATCTTTGGGGAAAGGGCTGGAAGCTATGGAATTTGCCCATATTGTTCACATACAGATTTGTTATTGGGAAATATACGTAATTTTTTTGGGGTGATTTTCTGCTGGGAGTGGAGGGGGGAGAATTTTTCATGGGGAGGAAAGCTTCTTTGAGAATTTTCTAGGAAAATGTTGCATAGGGGCAGAGGGAGGGGATTTCCTGGCATGATGTGAAAAAAAGTCAGAAATTGAATAAAAAACGAGTTTTTAAACCAAAAATAAGGACCAACATTAAAACTTTAAACAAACAGAAATTATTCTGTATATGAAGGAGGCTGCCCCTTCCTCAACCCCTTGCTCCTTAAACTAAAGTTTGAATTGTGTCCTGATTCTCTAAGAAAGACTACTCAAACACAAGTTGATTTTGAATGAGAAGTATTTTGAAATAGCTTTAAAATTGAAGCATTAAGAGCAAGGGCTGAGGAAGGGGCAGCTCTGCTCATATACAGAATAATTTCTGTTCGTTTTTTAGTTTTAATGTTGCTCTTTACTTTCAGTTGAAAAAAACATTTTTTTTAAATTACATCAGGAGCCTCAAATCTGCCATACACATTGAGTTCCAGATTAAATTAGAAATTCAAGTCATTTGGCATCGTTCAAGGCTAAAGGAACAAGATTTTCCTTACGAAAGATTAACCTTGTAGAGGTGCTTGTGTCCTTTGTTTTATTTAAGAATTTTGTGCAAAGATAATGTGTTCCAACTAGAATGCTCAGTGTTTATGCATTAATCTAGTAGTAATGGGAAGTGGGCTAGTCTAAAAATAGTTTTGGAGCTGAGAAGACTGCTACCCACTATCAACAAGTCCTTTAGGGATTTCTTAGTTGGTGTTGCATAATCTTTTGTATATGTTAGACAAGGTGATGTACCACATACCAGCAGACCAACATAAACACATGATTCTGACTTCAAATAAGGATAGGCTGATTTAATTCGGCTAATTTAATTAGTAACAGTATAGTTTGTTCCCCACTAAACAGAACACTAAAAACACTATTCTTGTTTTAGTGCATTCAAAAAAATTTGTATTAATTGGTTTTTGCAGTTGCTCCCAGTCTAAGTGTAAAAGTTAAAGAAAATCATCATTCACATGTCTCTCTGTACCAAGGTATTTTCCTCATAAATTTCAAAACAAATTTGGAAAAAAATTTCTATCTTTCCGCTGAAAAGTTGTATTAGGTGTTAATGCTGGTGGGGCTTTAGGCCCGCTTTAAGCTTTGGTCATAGGTATTGAAAAAAACTGGTAATATTCTACTTCAAACAAATTACAACCCTTTAGGCATGCAATTGTAAATTGAAGTGGATCAGAATATGTATTTAAGTATTGAACTGCTTGTGTTCTATTGGAAAGGATAGATAACTTTTCTAGTTAAATAGGTGTAAACGTGAAATTCGTTTTAGAGTTTTCTATCAGTATATCATGATTAATTAAATCAAAAGTGTTTTGTAAGTCTATTGCTGTGAGGTACTTCTTCTTTATAAGGCATGAGATCGATGAATGCCAAAGCCAGATAGAGCCAGATATAATGTTTTTAAGCTTATTAAATGGTGTTTCTATAAGATGAAGAAGGAGATAGTGGGTGGAGAATGTAGGTTTTCAAATTGCCCGAGCTTTATATTTGGGGTTATCCTTGCTTTCAAGTCATCTAGAAAGCTCTTAAATACTTTAGACAAAACAGAATTAGTGCAATGGGTTCCACCTTGTAAAGATTTTATTATACCGTGACTGCGACTGAAACTCACTGATACTATTAATAAAAATGTGGTCATGTCCCATACCAATGTTGAATTAAAACTCACTTTATCTGTTTCACTAAGTGGCTGTATTTGCAATAAGAAAGTGGTTGAATCTGAAAAAGAAATGATTTGTCCTGAAACGTGTGGAAAGCATTTATGCTAATGGAATTCGTATTCTGTTTTTTTTTTTTTTTTTTTTTTCAATTTAAAAATCCGAGAGGATTCCTCTGCCCTCTCCTTAAGTCTGCTATAATCTAATCAAGCATGTGACCTGTGGCTTACAGACATCAATGTATTTTTACAGACATAATATACTATTGTATGTATTGTAGGCATTAACCCATGTAAGGGATACTCCGATTTGTGTTAATTGAGTGAATTCAGTCATTGTTTTGTCAGGCTATAGAAAATAAGTGCATTTTTTATTTTAGCAATTTATTGTTTCCAATAAAGTGCAAGCTAAATAATAGCAAAAGGAGCTGAGTTGGCATTTTCCCTAATTTGTGGGGCAATTTTTTTAATCTTTAATGTCAGATTAGTAATTAATTTGTATAGACGTTTTAAGCTTTACATTGTTCCTTACTTTAGTGAAAAAATGTTTGATACAGTTTTAACTTAATGATTTTATGTGTAATAACCCCAGCAAAATACTGGCAGTGCTTGCCCCCCCCCCTCCCCCCATAAGGACAAATTCCTGTGGAAGTCAATCATTGTTATTGTGGCTCACAGTAGACAGAATATACCAGTAAGCTTATCGCAGATCATTTCTGGTCTTCGTGAACAAAAAGCTCCTCCCACTTATTTCTGCCTTATTTCTGCATTAGCTTGTTTCTGCATTAGCTTTATTTACGTTTGTTTAAATGCATTTTGATGTAAACATTCGGAAACAGACTAACCTGCATTCCCGCTAATCTGACTTCGCCTATGTTTATATCTGCCAAAACGGAAATAAAGCTAATGCAGAAACAAGCTAACCCCGGTCCGGGTTTTTATAATGGGTGAGATAGAGAATGATCATACTGCTAATTATATAAACTGTGTTGTGGCTCAACAAGGGGTTTTCATTTTTATTACCTATTAAATTCTAGGGCACCAACATTACAGCCACAGAGTTAACTGGTGGGATGGTGCCAAACTTACAGGTTGCTGAGCCTGTTGGTACCAAGGCCCATGGACCCCAGATTGATCCCAATAAACAAGTAATCGATTTGACTGATGAACCAGATGAAGATTTGCAAAAAGCACTAGCCCTAAGCTTACAAGAGGAACATGAAAGAAATACTGGATTCATATCCCAAGAGCAGGCAGACATTGATAGGTAGTATTTTCCAGAAATTTATCTTTCTCATCTTCAGATTTGTAAGCAGAAATTCAAATATGGTTTATACATATATATTTTTTCATATTAAAATTTACGAATTTGTACAAAACTACAACTTTTGCTTATAAGTACATGGAAGATTTAGTTGTAAATAATTTAATACGTTTATTTCGTAACTATTACAGTTTTGTTCAAAGCTTGATTGCAGCTGAATTTAGCCTCCACTATCTTAGGTATAACCTAGATGTGCCATGCAAGAATTTTAAAATAGTGTTCATCACTTTGATCTGGCGTGGTCGATTAGAAGTTTGGATTCTACTTTTTAAATTTTCAGGAAATTGATCTCGACAAAAAATGAGACAAAATTCACGTTAAATAGCACGTTTGCAGCTATTATATGATAAATAATCTGGGCTCATCTACTGCAGTTTTCTAAAGATCTTAATAGTCTAGAGAGACCAGAAACTTAAGCTTATTTGATCAAACACCTCCCAAGCATTTAACAGCCCTAACTGTACCAGATCACCCATTAAAAGACTATTGGGGTCTAATAGAAATGTAACCAAAACGCAGAACATATTCCAATACACCTACTAATTATGAAAATTGCTTACATTGTTTAAATTGCTCTCTTGGAGTAATCTCTGTAAATCTTTCTGAATCTAGTCTGCTAAAATTCCAAAAGAAACAACATGCCTCTCTTGATAGCGCAAATATTTATCATATTCAGGGTTCGGACTCGCCTATAAATTCAAATAAATTCCTATATTTTAATGCACTCCTATAAAGTGCCTTTATTTTGGCTAAAATCCAATTATTCGTATATTTTCGGCTGAAGAGCACCAAGAACATTGCTCATGATTTGCAATTTTCACCGCTCGTTAACTAAGCCAAGATGTGCTTTTCTTTGCTTTTGACTCTGCTTGGAGACTGTGCTGTCTTTCGGTGTAGATCGATAATTAATTACAACTGTTGAGCTGTTTGAACTTAACTAATGCTTTGTGTTGGGATTAGTAAGCTGCTTCTGCCTGGGCTATGCTGTTGTGTTGACTTAGTAGCCTATGTTTTGTTTTTTGTCATGTTGGGCCTGTCCGAAATGAGCAAAGATCAGTATATAGGCTCTACTTAATGAGACTGTGAGTTCTTGCGACTTATGCGTTTCCTGGCTGAACTCTATAAAAGGCTGATACGAATACAGCCCAGTTTTGGACATATCCACATTTTTTCTTTTTATGGCCTTTTAATTGCGGGATGCTATTTGGCAGGTGATGCTTGGTAATCAAGTATGGGGCCTACCAAGTGCAATAGTTCATGGCTTGCTCAGACGGATTGCAGCGGTAGAAAAATTGGCGAATGGTGTAAGACTGGTAACGACCAGTACTCGTTCTTTTACAAACTCTGCTTGAAAAATCTTGGTTGCACAGCTGGGGTTGCTCAGCTAAACCAACATGTGCGATCTGCAGAACACAAAGCCGCAGTTACTGCTCAACTACATCCACTACAGCTTCACCTGATTGGACAATCTCGAGTTGGATGAAACAACCAAGGATATACCATTAGTTGGTACAAGCATGTTTTGTGAGCGTGATGCCGTTTATAAAGCTGAGTTAATATGGGCACTTCGGACGGTTCAGAGTTCCATGTCTGCTAACTCTTCAGACCATATTGTCGCAACCTTCCATGCGATGTTCCCCGGTAAGATCCCCGACGGAATGTCCCTATGTGCGAAGAAACTCACGTATCTGATCACCGATGCGCTGCATCCTTACTGTAAGCAAATGCTTGTGACGGACATTCACTCATATTTTGTACTAAAATATGACGAGACAACCAACAACGCTGGTATGAAAGAGTTACAGATACGTGTTCGATATTGGTCCTCATACGTAAACGAAATCCAGAGGAGAAATTTATGCACAAGTTTTATGGGCCACTCGACAAGTGACGACCTGTATAGGAAGATTATGTCAGCCATTGAACTGTTCATGAGTGTTCATGAGTTTCACAAACTCAAGAACAGCAGAACTATTCATGAGTTTCACCCAACTGTTCCAGAAAGAAGAGCCTCTCATTCATGTTCTGCACTCAGAGATCAAAAGACTAGTTTTGACGCTTTGCGGACGGGTCTCTACTCCAGATTTTGTGACCGAGACTGAAAATTTCTCACCAGAAATGTTAAACCTTGCTGAAAAATTTGCAGAACAGCCCATAGTTTCAGAAAATGTGGAACGAGCTTTCGGTGAGAAAGCAACACTGAAAGACAAGGCCATTTTCTATGTCAATGTGCGAAAACATTTTATTGTGGGTATTCGCCGTATTTTGAACAAATGTCCTCTGGAAAAGGATGGTTTTCTAGAGGCTTTACGCTGTTTGAGTCCGATCAACATGAAGAATTCAAGAAGACATAGCGGTTGTGGCACGCGAGATTGCGATTGAAGTAAGCTTAGACGTCGCCCAGGCTGAGTGGCTGCTTTTGCGAACGGAAACTGGACCCCGTTAGGACATTACTCGGATTGATCATTTTTGGAGTCATTATTTTGGACTGGTGAATGAGCGCGGGGACACCAAGTACCCGGAACTTACCAAGCTTATCAAAGCGGTGCTGACGTTGTCGCATGGCAACGTATATGTTGAGCGTTGGTTCTCGCGTTCTGGTAGGATTCTTGGTGAAGACCAGGCCTTGATGTCTGAACGCGTTCGGGATGCGAGAATTATGGTATATGACACGTTGAGGCTTTATTGAGGAAAACCAGATCGGTTTGTTATTACAAGAGAGCTGTTGAATCTTGCACGTTCTGCACGGTCTTGGTATCAAGAATATCTGGATGAAAAGAAAATAGAAGAGCTATCCAAGAAGGAGAAAGCAGCTTTCGAAGAGGACAGCAAGCGAAGTTGCAAGAGGTCCACGACAAAAAGAAAGAAATAGAAGACCTGGAAAGCAAAAGGAAAAAACTAAGAGCATCAGAGCAAGAAAAGAGAACCGTAGCAGATACTCTACTTCAGGAAGCGACCGGCAGAATGAAGAAGGCTGCCTAGTCCAAGAGTTCCATAGACATTGCCCTAGCTGTTCTTTGCTCGAAGGAGCTGTGAAGTTCAGAACAAGTGAAAGTGAGCAGATGGTGGAATCTGCGAGAATGGAGCAGTCTCTTGCAAAGAGAAAAACTGACATCGTATCGAAATTGATGCCCAAGAAGCAGCAAGAGTGATTCCAAATATTTTACCTGTATCAGTCAATTGTTCGCACATTATGTGTATCTGATTTTTTACTGTTTTTACAATTTGTACAGTTTGTATTGGAAATAAAAAAAATAAAAAACAATAAATAAATGCAAAAACTCGGGAAATGACGAATTTATGTGACCAGGCATCCCACGCCATCTACCACAGATCTGATCCCGAGGACTTCCGAATCCTATATTGGGCCTATATTTGGGCCCGGTAAATCCTATAAAAATAGGACAGAGCCTATAATTTGAAACGAACCGACCTGTCCGAAACCTGCATATGCAAATTAGGTTAACTATACTTTCAGCGTTCATATCCACAATGTATTTAGATGTTTTACCAGAAAGATGAGAATATTGCGCAGGCTTTTAATTCCCCCCCCCCCCCTTTGGGATGATATTGCTTAATTAAAGTTTCGTAAGAATTATTTTAGATCTGAAATTGTCTAAGGTCTCAGAGCTTTTGAAGCTTATATGAAAAGATCTATTCCATAAAATGGAAACAACTAAAAATCCTATCGTTCGCCTTAGGTGTAGCATAAAAAAAGTTAACTGAACAACTTTCCTCTGAAGTGAGTGGTCTTTCTGTAGCTATTTATTGTTGCAATATTGTGTGACAATTTGGCAGTCAACATTCAAATCATACCCAAAGAGACTTGATTCCATCCATAGACGTGCACTGAAAATAATTGGAAGTATAGATGACTGTCTCTCTCTTGTTTCACTCTGCTGTCTGTCATGCTCAGTTTATGTTTTTAAGTTCTTCTCTGGGTCACTTCCATCTCCTTTCTGCAATCTTTTTAGGTTGACATCTGAACAACATGATCAAAACACATCATCTGCTGTCGACATTCGGTTGAGGCGAACATCAACGGTGCGCTCGGATTTTTCCCCGGATGTGACTTGCGCTATAGAGTGGAACGTGCTTCCGCAAGAGCTGAGTTGTAAGAGCTCACTTGGGTCCTTCAAAGATAATTTAAAGAATTACTTAGTGAAAGGTCAAATAATTAGAAGTTAATTTGGATTAAAATAAGTTTAGTATTTAAGATTATTTCTATTTTTTTACTTTTATGTTTGTTTAGTTAATTAGGTGAGGTGATTGTGCTTCCGGGGAGGGAGGGAGGAACCCGATAGTTGAAGTAATAATAATTAATTTTGGAGGAGGATTGTGGTTGTCTTGGGAGTGAAGTGAGAGCTGTTCTGCGTGATATTGATGAATCTTTATATTTATGGGTCTCAATGTTGATTGTGTGACTGAGCAGTATCTTTTATGTTATTTTATTTCGTTTTCTTTTCAAAATAAAACCGGTTGAACTTGAAAACTTGAAAGTTATGGAAAGAAGGGGTTTCCTTAATAGTATTGTTGAAACATGTCAATAAAATCAAAACTAACAGATTGTATTCGTTATAAGATTGGTTTAGAAACCAGATTGCTTCCAGAAACCTAACTCTTGAAGCTCCCAATATTTACATGAGTTCCCATCTCCTTCCTGCATAATTCTGGTATAACAAAATGTTTTTAAACTATTGACCTCTTGACTAAATGTATCTGAGGTGCAATTATAAGTGTGAGTGCTTGTCATTGTTGGGAATGATTTATTGAATGATCCTGTTTTGAAAGAGGTCAAAAATGCCTAAATATATAGAGATGGGACCGCTGCACCCCAAATGAGGTTCTCAGATTGTACATATTTTCTCTGCTGGTATGATTCTAATCTCAACAAGATGTAGGTTGTTCACCTCTTTACTACTTGTATCTATGAAGTGTGACTGTCAAGGGCCACTCCCTGAACGAGCTTGACTCAAAAGAGTGCTGTGTTGTACCCTATGCGGGTCCCACTAGTTAAACAAGACTAGTTAAATAAGACCCCAATAGAGGTCCTCAAATTATATATATTTTCCATCCTGGTATGATTCTAATTTCAGTAAGGTGTAGATTGTCCACCTGTTTACTGCATGTTTCTATGAAGTGTGAGTCTCTAAGAGGGTGTGATTGCCAAGGGCCACTTCCTAAACAATCTAGGCTCAAAAGAGTGCTGTACATGTGCCCTAGCTGGGTCTCACTAGCTAAACAGGACCCCATATGGGGTCCTCAGATTGTATATGTTTTCCATCCTGGTATGATTCTAATTTCAGCAAGTTCTAGATTTCTCACCTATTTCACCTATTTTTGAGTGATAGTGATTGTCAACTGACCCTCCTTGAACGATCTTGACTCAAAAGGATGCTGTGTTAGTGCCCAAACGGGGTCCTGCTAGTCAACCAGATTTTCCAGCTTGGTTCTAACTTCAAAAAGGTTTAACAAATCCATCTGTCTACTAAATGCATGTATGGAGCTTTATTTTTCAAATACAGGAGCCTATTGTTGTCACAATTTTTTTCCAGGGGGAGGGGAAGCACACACTTTTCATTTACCTAATAAAATGTCGCTAATAAAATTTGCCCTTTTATTAGGTAAATTTCATTTACCTAATAAAATGACGGTAAAATTTATACTTTTACCGTCCAACCTCCTCCAGGGGAAAAGGCTTCAAATTTTGAGGATCTCTTCGGATTTATAGTTTTGGATATCGGAAGCTAGTCAATTCTTTCTGCCGTTTCTTGAAGGATTTTATTTATTTCAAAAGTATAGCTATCATCATGAATGATATAACATTTCAGGTTCAGGTTCAGGTTCATACATTTTTATAAAAAAAAAAACAACTCATTGTTACAACAAGTCGCACTAAACCAAGAAGATGCTTGAAAAAGCGACCGGTTGGATATCATGCATGCCAAATCATCAAACCAATTAAAATTAAAAAAGGGGAAAACAATAATAATAACAGAAAATAATGATAAATATAAAATGGCACAAAAAATAAAAAAAAAAAAAAAAAAATATCTACAAAAAAAAAAGAAAAAAAAGCCTTCTCTCGAACCATTAACACTACCAAATTCCTGAAAAGAAATGATTTTTAATACAGGTTTTAAGTTGCGGCACACTTTCAGCTTGGCGAACGGAATCTGGGAACGAATTCCAAACTGACAGGCCCATGTGTCTGGTCACTTGACTCGCTCTCGTTGTGTTCCGTGGCTCAGATACAAGACTTTCCGCACTCCTAGTCGAATAATCGTGATAAAACGAATTAGGCTTAAAAATATTCATACAAAAATCCGGTGCAAAACCATTCAGACACTGAAATACAAAAACTCCAATTTGATAATCCCTTATTTCACCAACCTTTAAAATTTTAAACTTTCTAAAAAGTGATTCAGTGCTATCAACACCACGATCATACCTTCCAATCAACCTTATAGCCTTATTCTGCAGAACTTGAACTCTTCTAAAATTGCAACTAAAATTACTCGCCCAAATCAAACAACCATAATTTATACAAGGCGCTATTATGGAAAAATACAATAAAAGCAGAATTTTCAAAGGTAAAAAATTTTGAAAACGGTTCAGAACTCCAAGGCCTCGCGCCAGCTTGCATGCTATGATGTCGCAGTGTTTTCTCCAACTCAAGTTTCGATCCAGGATGAATCCCAGATATGGGATCTCTTCAACTTGTGATAGCGGTAGGCCATTGTAAATAATGACACCAGGGAGAGTGGGAGCAGAACCAGTCCTCGTAAACATCATAAAATTAGTTTTTGATGCATTGACGCTAAGTAGGCTAGCACAAACAAATTCATGTAGGCCATTCAGCGCCTTATTAGCCTTGAACAAGAGCTCTTGCAGCGACTTTGCTGCAATCACTAAAGCCGTGTTGTCAGCAAAAGAAGTAACTGAAGCTCCGGGAATGTAGAATCTCATTGTGTCTACAAATATCAGGTACAGGAGAGGACCAAGAACTGAGCCCTGTGGAACACCACACTTTATGGGAAACGGCTGAGAAGAATTGTTACTCAAAGTCACTCGTAGCTTCCTTTCACTTAAATACGATTCAAACCAATTTAAAACACTACCCTTTATGCCTAAATAGCACAGACTTTCCAATAAAATCTTAAAATCAACAGTGTCTAAAGCTTTTCTAAAATCAATAAAAACGCCCATGCACTGCTCGCCATTCTCAAGTGCTGAGTTAATATTTTCCAGGAGATGCTGGACTGCCTGCGTCGTCGAATGTCCTTTCCGGAAGCCAAATTTACCATCGTGTAAAACACCAATTTTCATCAGATACTCGTAAAGCCGGTGATGAACAATCTTTTCATAAACTTTTGAATAAATCGGGAGAATTGATATTGGTCTCCAATTAGATATATCAGTTTTGACTCCACCTTTGTGCAACGGTACAACTTTAGCTATTTTAAGCGCACTCGGAAACATCCCCTTTTCCATAGAAATATTGATAAGGTATACGAGGACAGGAAGCAAATAAACCAGAACCGACTTGAGCGTTCTAAGGTTCATTCCATCAACTCCTGCACTGTTTGACTTAATCGTGCTAACAATTCTGCGTACCTCCAATTTGGAGGTACGCAGTTATACCTCCAATTTGGAGAAGGCTGTTATAAGCTGCCATAAAGACCGCTTTAGACCTAAACTACCTGCATTTTAAAGAAGATGATGGACCTTTGTTTCTTCAGAGGGGACTCCCCTTTTGTGTGGGTAGACAAGGCTATCATGATTAGCTAAGGGTTTAAAATCTTACTAGAAGACAAAATATTGTACGTTTAAACAAGTTTTCTAGAAGATTCCTCCTTGACCATAACATTGCTTTGCATCTGCAATGCAAAGGACAGATTGTTGAAACGAGAGAAAAACCTGGCTTTTTTTCTTCTTTTTTTTATGCAGGTTTCAGCAACTTGACTAGTCTAGCAGTTGCAGTGTCAGGAAAACCAAAATGTTCAAAAACCAGGAGATTGTTCAGTTTTACTCTACTTTCATATTATGAAGTTACTCTTTGACCTTGTTAATGACTGGGTCTCATAATACCAGAATACGCCGTGAGATTTTCCCTTAATTTTGAACATTGCCCTGTTTCCTGGATGCTACAACTACTGAACTAACGTTGAATGAAACATGCAAACTGCCTGCTAAACTACTGTAGCAAAACTTGCAAAGAACTGCTTTATTTTCCATCCTTTTGGTACCAGTTTTAACAATTTAACTTACGGGTGATATGCCTGCACACAGTGGAATATAGAAGAACCCGCCTCCCCTAAGACAGGTTCCAAAGATTTTTTTTTTCTCTTATTCATTTATTTGCCTGATGGAAGTATTTTATTCGGGGTTTACAAAATGAAAATTGTTTTTGTAGAGGTTTATCTTCCTTATTAATTATATAGTAATTTTAGGGCTGTTGCAGCAAGTATGTCTGATGGCACAATCTCAAGACGAACTGTTGCTTTTCGAGAGGCTGAAAACCCAAGGGATAAAATTCGAATCGACAACTGGCCTGTTGGACTGAAAAATGTTGGCAACACTTGCTGGTTTTCTGCTGTTATCCAGTCCTTGTTCTATATTCCCGAGTTTCGTAGACTGGTTTTGGAATTTACACCGCATAAAATGGAAAGCAAGGATTTGGAATCTAGGGTAAAGTAGTAACTTTTCCTATGTAAGTTCAGGTCAATATTGAGGTTAATTTTCCTTTTTTTTTCTGTTTTTTTTTTTTAAATATTTAATGCAGAGTTAAAAGAACTAGTAAAGGAACTTTTTGGTACTGTCTATTGTTTCTTCTATTGTTTCTGTGGTTTTGTATAATACGTTGATCATGTCCCTTTTTCAGCATTATTATATTGGATATAGATGCATCGAAAGAGAAAATTTTGAGTGATTTATAAAAAGTAACTTGAATAAAGCAAGTATATTGGTCTACTTTTCTACTGTCATATGAAGTATATGAAGTTAGCAAGGAAATTTCTGAAGACAGTGAATAAAATATTATATACAACCTATACAAATGTTTCGACCATATATTCAATGCCGTCCTAAGCAAAACAAAAAGTAAAATAAAGGTAAAATTCAACTTGCACTAAAAACGAGAAAACTAAAATTAAAACCATATATAAAATAATTCTAACATCTTTATTTAGCTCAAGTTTAACATTGTTCAAGGTGAGGACAACCATTGTGTGTATGGCCGAAATTTTCGTCTAGGTTGCATATTATATTTTATTCACATTCTTCAGAAAATTCTTGATTAACTACGGTGTATTTTGTCTGATGGAAAGACAGAGTGGTCTTCGTCATTATTTATTTCAACTCTCACTTCCCTTCTTTTTACTATGCATCTTCTGTATCACTGCCTTCAATGTTGGATACCAACGAATAGCAAAGCTAGTATTGACTGACCCTTATTTAAAGTCGATGAAAAATAAAAACTATTGTTTAAAATGTGGCTTGAATTTGTTCGACCAATTTCTGGATATTTGGCTAATCTTAGACGTAAAACTAAAAATGAATGAACGTAATGGAGCACACTGCCGCATGATGGATTTTACTGTTAGTAGGAAGGATGACAAAAATTTATTATTTCTGATACCTTAAACAAGTATATTATGGTTAGTAATTGTCTTCCGCCATCTGCTTGATTTTTTTTGTCCATGAATAAACGCTGGCCCTCTTACCATTCTTGTCAGTACTCTCCTTTCACAGCCCCATATGATACCTGTATTCTCTTCCTTTGTTACTGACGCTGTACGAAATTGAAAGCCTGGGTCAATAAAAAGTGATGATACTTTTAAGTTTAATCTGTCGACTGATTACAACTCACTTATGTTTTACCTTCAGCTTTTATTTCAAGTGTGTCTTATATGCTTCGAACATACCTGAGAATTTTCGGAGGTGGCACAGTTTGTTGATTTTGAAAAAGGTAAATTACATTTTATTATTCTTTATTTAGATCTTCAATTACTTCTTACAATATTAGCAAGGTTTTCCAGTGTATCCTTCTATCTTTTAAAACCAAAAATGTAAATTTAGGTGAGAACCAGTGTGGCTTTTGGGATTTTGGTGGATGTAACCGTAAGCGTAGATCTTCTTGACTTCTTGATAATTCTTCCATGGAAAATTTTCTTTAGTATTTGTTGTTAAGATTTTTCTTAAAAAATTACAAAGAATAGACTACCAAAACGGTAGTTTGGTCTATAGTCAGCTTATTTTTTGTCCTTATGGTTCTGGGATTGATCTTGCTGCCTAGTATAGGTTTGGTCTTCCAATTAATTTCTTCAACTAAAACGTGCGCCAGGTACAAGTGCGAAGAAGAGTAATTCAGAGTAGATCCCATCTACTACATATTCAAGATTTTTATTTCTGGTGTTTTGGTTAAGATTTTCGGTGATTGATTTTGTTTTGCTGATGGCCTTGCAAAAGCTAGCAACCTGCTTCAGATTAGCCGTTTCCATGATAGTCTCCTCCATCTGGTTTCCAATGTTTCTGCTGCTTTTTTTTTATTTGAGTGTCTTCACTATAACTGCGCTTCTGTTACTCCCTTTTATTGTACCAATTTCAAAATCTCTCTTGTAGATTGTACTCGGTGGCTTAGTGTCTCTATTACTGACAGTCTTCCGAGTTTGTGTCACTTGACTGATTCTCATATTAGTATAAAAAAAAGTAAAAAAAATATTCATATTGGTGATGGAAGGATTGTTGCAAACTAAAGATAGTATAGCAGACATGCGCTGGCCAAACCCGAAATTGGTCTTCTGTAACAGTATGTCCTTTCTGCTCTATTATTAAGAATAGTAACTTAAGTAAAATTATCATCATACCCAGGGGCTTCACTAGCCTTTTACTTTGGGGGGAGGGGGCTCAAAATGTGCCGACGGATTTGAGTAGGTGCCGACGACAACCGACATTTGCTACTAGGTATTAAAATAACGTTTATTAGTTGCAGAAAATTGTCATATATTGTAGAGAAATAACTCAGGTATAAAAGCAAAATCAAGGCAAAGAAAATACGCTAAACTTTAAGGCTGGGTGGCTTTTCATTTTCCACTTTTCTACAAGTAAGGTAAGGTCAATTTTTTCCAGTAGGTATTCTTCGGACATCATGAGCGTAAGATAGTCAAGTCAATTGTTTCCAGTGGTTAACCTTAATCTGTTCTTGACGATTTTTATCTTGCTAAATATTCGTTCACCTTCAGCCAATGTCACTGCAATAGTTTCTGCAAAAGTGCATGAAAGTGCTCTATAAACTAAAGGCAAGCATCGTTTGTTCTTTTTCGCTTGAGAGAACAACACGGCAAACTCAATGATACATCTAGTGCTTTTTAATCTCTGCAAAAGTCTCTTGCAAATCTCTGCAGAAGGAACGATAATCTTCCCTCTGTGGACTAATCAGAATGTGGACTAATGCGAATAGCTCAATAATCAGATTCAATTCATGATACCTTTCATCTTTCTGTCTTTGAAACAAACTTCACACACAAGCTTTATTCTAGTTCTGAATCAGTTCATTTGTTCTGCAAACATTTTCATGTACTGATGATCTAAACAAATAAAACAGTGCTCCAAGCTTCATTTTAGGTTTAAATGCAGAATCGCACTAATTCAAATTGCAATTCCTAGATCACTGAAAAACTTGACTCCCTGTAAACTTTCCTTGCGCTTGACAAACCGGTGTGATTTGAATTTATTTCGACGGTTGTATGTATTAAAGAATATTCTTTTGGGAATAGTAGTACAACCCAGGTTAGCGGGCTTGCTTTTTTCTTTTTTTTTCTTTTTTTCTGTTAAATATAGTCTAAAAATAAGTATAATGCCGCAAAGCAAAAAAAAATTTCGAATCTAGACTTAAAAACTGCTTTCCCTTGCAGTTTTAGTTATTCAAACCCTTAGTTATATGTTTGTTATAGGGCTATTGAGAATAAGCTAAAGAGGTCTTGTTCTAAATAAGCTTAGTATAAAGCAGTAAATTTCGGAGTCCTTCGCCCGACGGAAGTTTAATGATATTAGATTAACAAGTTTTGTAGGACTCTGCTCTACTAGTCGTTTTTTAAGGGGCCAAAAGGTTTCTGTCAACTTCGCGCTCATGAAGTAGTAATTTTCGTCGGGCTTCGCCCGACAAAATCCCTTCCAGAAGCTTCACTTTGTGCCGAAAGATAGCGACTTTTGTCGGGCATCGCCCGATTTCGTCGGGCTTTGCCCGACAAAAGTCCTTTCTGAGGTCCTTTAGGAGGGGGAGTTCCTCCCCTCCCCCCCGTAGTGACGCCCCTAATCATACCTTAGTATCAGCTTCGGATGTAAATTCCTTTTTTGCCGATATATGCACCACTTTTTCATTAAACGACAATCCAGAAACTAAGGGTCGCATTGCTGAGGCAGGTTATGATGTAGATTTAGTGGAAATTTCTGAGCCTGGAGTCTGAAGCGTTTCAAAACTGTAGTGCAATTATGCGTCCGACTCTGTCAAGCTTGCTTTAAAGCTATTACGTGAATACACCATTTTCCTTGCCAAGCCGATCTCCTCCCATATTAATCAGTGCTTCTTGAAGTAAGTGTACCCTAGTGTTCTGGAAGAGACCGTTAGTTCGTTTTATTCCCGAAGTAAAGCATTCCAAACCTTGTGACCAGCTCCAACCTGTTTCAGTAAATCTGAACCTTTTTAAGATCACAAAAATTTCTATATCGTGAACTCATGTCATAGGTATGATTGCGATTGTCTAACTTCTTCTAATCGACGTCTGAAAGGCCTTTGATCAAACAGTTCGTGGTAACCAACTGTAAGTAAGGAGCGACCCGGCTCAATAGTAACCGAAACTCTAAAATACGGAATTTTGATACCAATAGATACATCAAAAGAATCAGATTTTAATTCTGATTTCAAATATATAAGTTTCATCAAGTTTAGTCTTACCTATCAAAAGTTACGCGCCTGAGAAAATTTGGCTGATTTTTGAAAAAAGGCGGAAAGACCCCCTAAAAGTTATAGAACCTTAATGAAAATCACACCATCATATTCAGCGTATCAGAGAACTCTGCTGTAGAGGTCCTTTCAAGCTCCTATCTACAAAAATGTGGAATTTTCCATTTTTTGCCAGAAGAAAGATCACAGATGCGTTTTTTTTTTTTTTTTTTTTTTTTTTTTTTTTTTTTTTTCAGGGGTGATCGTATCGACCCAGTGGTCCTAGAATATCGTAGGAGGGCTCATTGGAAAGGAAATTAAAAGTTCTAGTGTCCTTTTTAAGTGACCAAAAAAACGGAGGGCAACTAGGCCCCCTCCCACGCTCATTTTTTTCCCAAGGTCACCCGATCAAAATTTTGAGATAGCCATTTTGTTCCGCATGGTCGAAAATATTATATCTATGTCTTTTAGGATGACTTAATCCCTCGAAGCCCCCAGGGGGAGGGCTGAAAGTTAAATATAGTATTGGTTATTGGGACCCGGCTCAATGGTAACCGAAACTCTAGAAAACGGTATTTGATACAAAAAGATACATCAAAAGAATCAAATTTTAATGCTGATTTTAAATATATAAATTTCATTATGTTTAATCTTATAAATCAAAAGTTAGGTGCCTGAGAAAATTTGGCTTATTTTCGAAAAAAGGGGAAAAGACCCCCTAAAAGCTATAGAACCTGAATGAAATTCACACCATCATATTCCGTGTATCAGAGAACCCTACTGTAGAGGTTTCAAGCTTCTATCTGCAAAAATGTGGAATTTTGCATTTTTGCCAGAAGAAAGATCACGGGTGCGTGTTTATTTTTTTTTTTTTCCCAGGGGTGATCGTATCGACCCAGTGGTCCTAGAATATCGTGGGAGGGCTCATTGGAATGGAAATTAAAAGTTCTAGTGCCCTTTTAAAGTGACCAAAAAAAAATGGAGGGCAACTAGGCCCCCTCCCACGCTCATTTTTCCCAGTCACCTGATCAAAATTTTGAGATAGCCATTTTGTTCAGCATGTTCGAAAATATTATAAGTATGTCTTTTAGGATGATTTAATCCCCCGAAGTTCCCGGGAGGAGGGCTGAAAGTTATGAACTTTACCCAATGTTAACATATAGTATTGGTTATTGGGAAGTATACAGTACAGACGTTTTCAGAGGAGATTTTTCCTGGTTGTGGGGGGGGGGGGGGCCTTGGGGGGCGGATCTTTCCATGAAGGAAGTTTTCATGGGGGAAGGGGACGCCGGACTTCCCAGCATTATTTAAAAAAAGATCAGAAATTAAATATAAAAAAAACAAGTTTTATAACTGCAACAGCAGCAACATCAAAACTTTAAACGAACAGAAAATATTACATATATGATTGGGTTCACCCCCTAGTCAATACCTCACTCTTTAAGCCAGAGATTTTTTAGTACTTTCATAAAAGCTATTTATTCTAATTAACGGCATGTGTTGATTAAGCGGTCAGTTTTATAGAATTGGAACAAAATTCGAACTTTCCCTTAAAGAGCAAGGTATTGAATAAGGGGCGAGCCTCCTAATACACGTATTTAATATATATGCACATAGAAGTTCGTTACGTAAGTTAATTCTTAAGTTACGTATATATATTATTAATATAGACACTCGTAAATAAAATGAAACAAGTTTCGAGGAAGCTATTTAACAAAAAAAAGTAAATTAAAGTGAAAATTTTGTTTGAGTTATTCATTCAAGGTGATCCGAGATCAAAGCCATCATTCATTCACAAACGTTCAAAAAATAAATAAAAAAAACAAGTTTTTTTAACTGAAAGTAAGGAGCGACATTAAAACTTAAAACAAACAGAAATTATTTCGTATATGAAAGGGGCTGTCTCTTCAACGCCTTGCTCTTTACGCTAAAGTTTGACTTTCTCACAACTCTATTTTTTTAAACAATAAAAAACTTTAGCGTAAAGAGCAAGGCGTTGAGGAGGAGAGAGCCCCTTTCATATACGGAATAATTTCTGTTCGTTTTAAGTTTTAATGTCGCTCCTTACTTTCAGTTAAAAAAACTTGTTTTTTTTTATTTAATCATTACGTATAAGTCAGGAATTTACACACTGTGGGTGTACACAAGCTTATTCTCGTTTTAGTGATTAATGTTTTGCTACACCGATACCAGTGCATCAATAGTTTTTTTTAGAAGATAATGACCGAGAATGGGCTGAGCTTCTTTGTGGCACCCCACAGGAAATGGGGCACTAAATGAATAACCCAGGTTTTTTAAGTGACGAACTTCACTAATTATAGAACAGCTCTGTCAGAGTAATTCTGTGCGACGCTTATGCAGGTTATGAATTGGCATTATTTGCCTTTCTACTGGTCTTACTTCACGAGCGTCGACTTAGTTTGATCTGTAAATTTGGCCGATTTCTTCTAAGCAGGGATAAACATATAAACATATTACCACCACTTAAGACGAAATAAGTAAGCACGACATAAAAGCACAAAATGCTTCTCAAATCTTAAGTACAAAATGCTTTTCAAATTGATTTTTGCCTTGTTATATGTCAGTGTCTAATAAGTGCTAGTCAGGTGTTTTTATTTATGTATTTATTTTCCAAGTATGAGTGCCATTTAGTGAGAATTTATTCGTGAGTACGACAGTTTGTGTCAATAAACTGATTCTAATAAATTGTTGTGAATTTTGTAATATGCGCTTATGTTGTTTTTAAATTCTTGTAAGAGCCATGATAATTTGTTGAAGATCCTACTCTCTTTAGTTTCGAATGTCCTTTTCCTAGAGTCTTGAAGAGTTGATTAATCATGGGAAAAACGTGAAACAAATTCCTTTTTCTTCTCGTATGGTTACTCAATGGATTTTATTAACTTGGCTTAATATTTAGGAATTACGAAATGTTTCTTTGGTTACAAATTTAAGAAGACTCTTTGCACTCATGCTTCGCGGCAGAAGAAAATATTTAGATCCATCCGAATGTATCTCTATTCTAAGAAGTGGTCTTGGAGATACTTTTAGTCAGCATGATGTTTCAGAAACTACCCATTTGGTAAGTCATAAACATTTACTGTTTAAAAGATCAGTGAGAAGTCTTTCTTTATTAAACGATTATTCTTATTTGACTTTTATGTTTTATGTGTGGGCTTCTTGAAATGGAGGGGGGCGGGGGCAGGTGTATTTGCTTTTCAAAATGAAATATAATTTTTATAAATAAGAGAAGTGTTCGCCCCCGTCTAGCCCTCAATCTTTACATTTAAGCTCAGCTTTTTATCACAACACTTCGAATTTAGAAAACTAATGTTTTCTGTTAAAACTGTTGTTTCCCCAATACGAGGGAAAATCACCTCAGCGCCCATTGATTTTGCTTACTCCAAATATATTCCTAAAAATAAATTATCTTAAATTATGGTTCACTTTTTACAGACTTTTAATATTTAGGAACGAATGCACCACCGCTCTCTCTGAGAGTAAAGGGCTAGATGATTGACTATTTCATTTTAATTGTAATTAACGGATATCAAGTAATTAGAAGTGACAGTTCTTTTTTGTATTCTCCGCAACCACATAAAAGATTGAATAATTTTAAATAATCAAGAATGAACCGTAAAAAGTGGTTGGATAACTACAGAGCAATTCACTTTGTTTTTACATTGTTCGCAACGGTTTACCTGTAGATAACGTATGTACATATATCTTGTTACACTTACGTGCATGTTTTGGAAAAACATGCACAAAAGTGGTTGGATAACTACAGAGCAATTCACTTTGTTTTTACATTGTTCGCAACGGTTTACCTGTAGATAACGTATGTACATATATCTTGTTACACTTACGTGCATGTTTTGGAAGCCAATGGGGTATATATCCGACACTCTCAATTAAGATCTTTTTATGTCCCCTTTTCTCAAGGCATAGGGCTATTTCCATCCATGAATTTTTATACTCATGTCGTTGGGGTTCCATCCCTTTTTCTTTTGTTTTTTCAGGTAAATGACCTGTTTTCTTTTCTGTAATTACATTTACTTATTTTTGCCTATAGTGTAATTTTCAATGATAAGTTAAAGTCTCGTTGCTAAGCTATAGTTGTTTTGCAACAAATAAGCTTTCAAGCTAAATTTTATTTTGGTCTTCCTGTTCTGGGCCATTGAAAGATAATATTATTCAAAAGAAGCTAGGGATTTGAACTTTAATTTAGCGGATTGGCCAGGGCCAATCTAAGGTCCACCCCTACGCGAAGTTCGTTGTAGAGAACTAGTGATTTAGTTTTTAGTCTGTATTGAGAGTGTACATTGAGACCCCGTTTAGCGAGTCTATCTTGAGAGTTTATAAATGTATGTTTTGTGACCTTTGGAAGAATACAAGTGAGCTATTTTCTACAGCCGTGTGAGATTATTTTTCCAGGAACCCAGGCAGGGTAGGAAAAGAGTTTGCCAGAAATACCGTCATTTAGTATATCGACAGGGGGCCCGTTTACCCTCCAAAGAGATAACTAGAAATATTAGTGGTGACCCGGGTTGGACCCTTGGCCTAGAGAGTGACCGTTTGACCGTTCGATCACGTTACCGTACCCTGGAACAGAGTATACCGTAATAGTTTATTAACATATCCTATATCTATATTACGGTAGTGATAGCCGCGAGGCATTCCATTACAATATTTGGCGCCAGCGAGGCTTTCCCCTCCAATAAGTGGTGCAGAACCATTTCCGCGCCAATACATGTGATTTTAGACCTCGTGTAACAATTTAGTAAGTTGATTTACCAATGTTTTTATTTAGAAGTGAAGTGGGTTAATGATATTCTTACGATTTTGAAAGCCCTGTGTTTTCAGATTAGGGTGTCCAATTGCCAAATATGTAGTTATTCTAGTTAAATAAGTGCAATTTTACCCGAGTATTTGGATAAGGCCCAGAACTTCTTAAATAGTTGAACGTTTATTATTAATCTTTGGTGTATGAACTGAGTAAAGAGGCATTGACAATGAAGGCATTACAATGCTTTTTTTTTATTTTTATGTTTTTGCAATGGTGCAAATGTGATAGAAAACCTATTTTCGACATAAATTAAGCTGTTCAATTAGAAATCAACTCGAAATCTATTTGAGTTGTTTAGAGCTCATTGTAAAAACTTTAGTTTGAATTTTTTGAAATTTAAACGCAAAATCATTTTATATTTAAAATTTTTTAGTTTATTAATCAAAGAAACAAAATGCGAAAAAGAAGTTTTTCAAAGAATAGTGAAGAGTAAAAGAAAAGCAAAAACGAGCGGGCGGTAAGTCCCTTGAAAGGGTATAAACACCCACTTTGCAACTATTCCTTGTGCCTAACTGACGTATAAAAATGTAATAAAAGAATAAGCAAAGGCCTTTTTTAATGTTTTTGTAATTCTTTCGTGACTCGGAAAAATTTTTCTGCAGCCCGGTGCATTCGCCCAAGTTTTTAGAAGCCGTCAACATCTCCATCCATCTAGTTTGAGTTATCGAGGATAAAAATTATATTCTCCTATTATTACCATCTAGTAAGTACAACCTACGACTTTAATCCCCATAAATGTCGACGGGTCGACAGATTCGACTGACTGTACAACTTTCTTTCACTCAAGGGACCTGACTACTAACAAAAATTCCCACAATAATTCAGTATTTAATCACCAGACGACCTTATCCTAAATCTAGCGCTAGAAACATTATGAACCTTCTTCCTCCTCTCCATCAAGTAGTAATCTTTCAAACAAAACTAAGCGTGCCAGAAATCGTTCGGAAGACCAGCAATGCTACATTTATTATCAGTGCTGAAGTAATTGTATCCGCTTGAAAATTGGGCATCGCTAATGTTCAAGTGAATCGCGTAATTGAGTCCTGCACAGCAAATAGGAGTTTGAGGTCCAATTGTGTCTGCATGCAGAATAGACGTGGGGTAATCGCTCAGCTAGCTTTTAGCAATCAATAAAGCTTAATTAGTGTTGATCGCGGAAGTTATTTTGTGTCAGAAATACAAGATCAAGTCGTCATAAATCCCTGTCCATCTGACCCTCTACACATGTTTATTATTTCAATGGTTTGGACCGGTAACTGTTAGTATTTTTGAATTAAATTATGAGTATTTTCTTCCAGTTACTTCAGTGGTTGGAAGAAGCTTTTAGCCTATTGAATAAAAAACTTCTTGAAGAAGAAGGAAAAGAAAAAGGGCAAATGGAGCTGGAAATGGAAATAGAAAGAAAGGGCGAAAATTCTTTTTGCATTCAAAACCCGCTGATTGGTTTGTTTTATGGCCAGTTAGCCGTTGAAACTGTGAATGGTAGTAAGTAATGTTGACAATGTATTTTTCAGCAAGCATGTAGACAATAATAAGGTTTCTGAACGTGGAGGTAATATTTTTGACGTTAAAAGGTTTACAACTTGTTCAAAGTATTCTCATATGGAAGAAATATCTCCGAAATAAATAATATGTCTTCTTTCTTTCAATGATGTGCTTCTCTCTCTCTCTCTCTCTCTCTCTTTGCATCGCACTAGGGTCATTTCCCACTTAATTCCGAGGACTTTCCTATTCCCATAGGAATGAAATTTTTTTAAGAGATAACATATTTTCTCTTACTTTCGAATCTAGTACTATCACTTTCTTGAAACTACTCTCTTATTCCAATGCGAAAGAAATTTTTTCTCCACAAGTAATGAATTTCTTCTCTTACAAAGGATTTGATTTTTTTTTTTTTTTTTTTTTTTTTTTTTTTTTTTTTGAAGTGAAATTGGTTAGAATTGCCATTTGATCGATCTTATTCCCGTGTGAAATTTTTTTTTCCTCAAAAGATAGTATATTCTTTTTTGCAAATAGTTTGCTTCTATGAATGTTTCTTGTAATGGGGGAGGGCCAGAATTGGCACTTTCTTAAAAAAAAAAATCCCCATTACGGTCACCGAAACAGTGTGATTAGAACAAAATCTGAGCTTCATTGGGTTCAACTATTCCTCCAACTATCTTCTCTTGGGGAATGAAAGGAAATATTGAGAATGTTAGGACATGAGGAATATATATTCATCCCCAATAATATGTAGTGTGAATAAAATCGTGTTTCATCTTTTTTATGAGCATAAAACATTGAAGGATTAATTAACATGTTTGGGCATTGGAAAGTTATGGTACTATTAGGCGGCTGGAAAGATTCCTTAGTTTAAGCGTGAAGTACATTTAAAATTTTAGGGTATTTCTGGCTGGGCTTATGTTCTTTTTTTTGCTCCCATGGCTCTGTGTTTTTACTTATAATATATTTTATATGAACATCCAGGTCCTGCAGTTCGCTATGCTGTCCAACTATCTTGTTACTAACTAAAGTATTGATATATCTTACACAAAAACAAGAAACCAAAGTTTTATTTTAAAAAAATGTCCTCCTTCTCCTTCTGTTCAAAAAGATGAATTCTTGGAGATTTATATTTACGGTTCTGCAAGGCCTACTGGAGGCCGCCCAAGTGGGTGCTGTTGCTACATTTGTTCCTATAGTGCTATTTTATCTTGCGCTGATGAATCTTTTCTTGCTTGCAAAGTTTTTTTTTTGTTGTGTTTTAGTCAGTTGCTATTTGCCTACACACTATCGCGATGATTTGTTTTTCGAAGCATTTATATTTGCTTGCCATAGACTTAGTAATTTTATTGCTCCATTAGATTTCGAGCTCAAGTATTTTTTTTTGTGGTTTTATACTATAATCTTGAAAATGTAAGTGAGCGTAGTACAGTTTTATTTTCGTCCAAATTTTAATATTTGCTGCAAGTCACTGCATTTACTTATTCTTGTTGGAATGGGAGTACGAATAATATTGGTCACGTTCCTTTTAATTTGGTTCATCTTTTATGGTAAAGTTTATGAGTAATGACCGCTCAAATAGGCCAGTATGGGGTAATCGATCGCAGAAGTTCCGAGTATGAACGTAAATCTAAGTTTTACCGTAGTGTTCCTATGCGCTTCATATTCAAGATGGCGGTCGAAAAATACAAGTTTTGTTAGAACAAGAAGTAATGACTTCAAATGGGCGGATTAGGAGTAATCGATAATTCAGATTCTGAAAACGCACGTATATACACATAAATATACCTTGGTTGTACCGTTGATCCACTTGGGGTATAAAATTAGTTGACCCGTTGATCCGTTTGGGATCTAAAATCGAAGATGGAGGAAGAAAAGTCATTTTTTCCGAATCGCGCGAGGTTCATGATCCCGATATAATAGGCTGGAGTGGAGTAATTAATGCAACATTTTTAAATATCGTTCTGTTATTCCGACATACGCCTAATAGTAGTACAGGACAAATTGCCTAAGTATGAGACCAAAACGCGTCCAATTTATGGCCTTTGTTTACATTTGCTAAACCAAAATCAGTTAAATACTTGTTAACTCTTCATCTATTTATTTATTGTAAATGAATCAACAGAAGGTGAACGGACGGATCAAAGCATTTAAGGATTATAATTTTATCTCGAACACAAAGAGATCAATCGAATCTTCTGGTAAAAAAAAAATAATCACATGTTTAACAATTAAAGCAGTTTGATTTGCACCAGCATAGTGGGCTACAGTTAAGGTCAAATTTCCTGCAGCGGCACCTTCTTTCACACCCTTTTTTGCAACCACAACGCACTGTCTCGCGACAAACTTTTGACGCTGGCGGAAGGGAGTCTAACCAATTGGGAAGCCACTTTCCATCGGTACCTCTGACCCAGCCAAAGTCAGAAGAACTGGGAAGGGTGGGTATTGATTCCAGGCTGTGACTCCACACATGACCTGACTGCAGTGCAGCTCTCAGGGTATGTTGTCCGCCATTTTGGATTTGAGGCACCTAGTGGCACTATGGTACAGCTTAAGTTTTCTTAAGCTCATATTCAGAACCTATGGCATCAATTACCCCATACTAGCCTATTTGAACGGCCATGTCTTCTCATTTTGACAAATTCGTATTTTTCTCCGCCATCCTGGATTCCAAGCCACCTAGCAGTGTTCTGAGGAAAAATTTCGCTTGCGTAATCGAGCCCTATTAAAGAGCATGCTCGAAAATGCATCTTAACCAATTTTGGTGCTTTCCTCAACACGGAAGCCTTCTAGTGTTTTTCGACGCTTTTCGCCCGCACTACTATCCTTTCAAAGGAAAGCTAAACCTCCTTAAGCTTTTTGGTGCCATGTATTTTTACCTTAATTTTGATGATTTATCGCCTACATTTTTTTCTTATTCTTTTTTTTTTAATTTGGCACCCGCTACTGCCAAAAATTGCAGAAGTTCATATGGAAGTCTTTTCAACAAAAATGGATTTGAGGTTTTTTTCCTAAGTTCTTAAGATACTTGTGGTGTGTAAATTCCTCTTTTTCCTTTTCCTTAGCACTTTTCAGTGAAACTAAAAATAAAATTCAAATTAAATTCTCAAATTTTTAAAACCTTATTTTCCGCGGGGAGGGGGGGGGGGGGCGATATTTTCTGGGTGGGTAAACGCCTAGAACCTTATTTTCAATTATTAGATTGATTAAAATATTTTGCTAGAGAAAAGTTTGGAGTAAAAGAGTGTAAACCAAATAAATAAAAAACTTTTCGGTCGTCAAATCCGTTTCTTGTACATCGCAATCTTGCATCTAAATTGGCTTTTCGTTTTCGGAAAAACTGCGGAAAGCTGCAGGATGGTCACCCGGCTTTTCTGTGCATAAAGGAAAAGAAAGCGATTTTTACCGTCGGAACTTCGTCGTCATAATAGAATTTTTAAAATGGACGCCTCGTATATAAGTTTGACGTGAATACAAAGAAAATTTTGAAAGCTCTATTTTTACCAAAAAAAAAAAAAAAAAAAAAAAATGAATGAACTTTCCAATAACAGAAGACCTTCACTTGTTGAGCGGGAGACTCATTTTTGGTGACCTTTCGAATTCTTGTGCTGATCTTAAACAACTTTTGCATGTTGGTAAAATTTTGAATAGTTCTTTCAATTTGCATGATTTTTCTATTGGGTTTGTTTCTTTATTGGGTGCATGTCGCAAATTAAAACCACGCTCTTTAAAATATGGGGATCCACTCAAATCATCTAAAATCGACTCCCACTTCTTTTCTTCTTCTTCTCTTGACTTTGTTTTAATATTATCCTGAAGCCTGGTAATGTTCCTTCATCTTTTAAAGTTGGGATGGTAATTCCTGTCCCAAAATGTGGTAAAAGAGATATCCGATCTTGTGATTCTTATAGACTGATAACGAAGGTTTCTATAACTGGTAAGCTTTTTGAATTGTGTATAAAAATCTTTTTGAACATTTGGATGATAGTCTTAATCAAGTAGGCTTCAAAAAAGCAATGGGTTGTGACCATGCCTATGCAACATTTGATACAATAATCAATGAATCAAGGTCTTCTGGCTCCCCGCTTTCTAAACTTTTAATCTATATAAAAGGAGTCTTTGATAATATTTCACGTGTTTCTGCTCATTCAGCTCTAGTTAGTGGTGGTATTCCCCTTTCTTTGGTTAGAGTTCTTAGATCCTAATATCCCGGTTGCTTAGAATAAAAGTTGCTGCTTATGATTCTTTTTCTAATCCAATTTCTGTTGGTCATGGAGTTAGAGAAGGTGGAGTTTTATCCCCTTGTATTTTTACTATATGTTTGGCGAAGTGTCTTTGTACACTTTCTACAACCCTTATATCGAGCTGAACTATAATCAACAATAATCGAGCTGAACTAATTTGCGACAAGAGTGCTTAATTTCGAGTTTCTGATACTGTTCTTTATCTGGGGTTACGTTATTGAGCTTCAACTTGATTCGAAATCAATACTAATTTTAAATATTCAAAAAAAAAATTCGAAAAGCATTTGGCTCAATAGTACGGCTACGTGGTGTCTATCGTCGTGATATTTCAGGTTCTCTTTCTGATGCAGTTGCCCTTCCCCATATTCTTTATTCTACCCCTCCTTTTCGAGATTTAAAATCTGCGATTTGTCTTCAATTCGCTTTTGTTATTTTTAATATTGTAAATTTTTCTTGGTTTTTCTAATTTGTTTTAGTAGCACTGAATTAGTTTTGAAATTTAAAAGGAAAGAGCCGTTGAAATTAGCTAGGATTAAGAAGGATAATTTTACCGTAAGTTTAAAAATTGTTTCTTTATGCATAATATTTTCCCTTTTTTTCCAGAATTTAAACAATATTTTTGAAATTTTGTTGTTTTTTCTTACGTATTATATTCAGTTATGTCATTAAACCTATTTTAAATCAATGCTTTGTTTCTTTTGTTGATATTTTTTTGGCAATTTCATTTGTGTGTATTGTATACTCCTTGATTTTGAGAGAAATAAACAAATAAATTATTGAAACATATAGACTTCCGCAGTCAGTTGTGAATGAGCTAGATTTTCGGTGTGATTTCAGATCTTTTCTAGCAGATAAGCTTAAACTAAACTCTAGATTCCAAAAATTAATTTGACGCTCTCTTTAAAAGCAAAAAAAGAATAACAAAAAATGTTATTTTTCATTGGTGACTGGTTCAACTTATGCTAAAAAAAAATTTGTACAGTATGTTGTGAATTTGACCGGCTGGGGCAGCCTATTTTTCCCTATGTCCCTTTCCTGTCCTACGTTGCCGTGTTTCGAGGTTTGTTTTTTCCACCTGTTTTTGTGTTGTTTTTTTGGGCCGTTGGTAAATATAAATTTTTATATAATAGCCTTCATTTTAAGTGTAGCTCCCTGATAGTCCTTTTTGAATATTTTAGTTTGTCTGTTTTGTTTGCGAATTAAAAATCTGGAATGTTGAAAAAGGCTTTTAGCGGCCTAATATACAGTTCCCCCTATACATTCTTGTTTAGCCAATGGATTTTTCTATAAATTTGAAATGCATGGATCTAACAGGAATAAGACTGACTAAAATAATGTCTTTCTAAAATAGTAACGCTGAACTAGTGTAACTAATGTGTTTTGTCAAGAAACTTTCACCAAAAATAAGTACCGTGTTGCCGCCCTTCAGACCTCCCAACGGCTAGTATTTGCTTCAACAAAAACTAAAGTAATAGTATAAATGATTGATAATACTACAATCAAGTAAATATATTACCGATGGCTGGATTATTCCGTTTTTATAATGCTCTTGTTATGTTTAAATATACACACGCGTTATTACCTGAGTGTTTTAGGGAAATGTTTACAAGTGGTGTTAATTTTCATAACTATTCGACTAGAGCATCAACACTAGTTCGGCGACCTCAGGCTATTACAAAGCGATCCGTTTTTTCCATAAGACATGTTGGCCCTCGGGTGTGGGAACCATTACTTCAGGCAATTTCAACAATTGATGAGCTAAATGAATTTCGCAATAAATTAAAAGGACAGTGTTTGTCTACATATGAGTTTTAATCCTTGCTGGGCGAATTTTCTCTCAAGTGATTGTGACATTTTTTTTGGAGGGTGACGAGGAGGTAGAAAAGAAGAATGATTTTTAGTTTTGTGTCTTCGGTATCCAATCAGGTCGGGAAATTTATAAAAATTAATTTATTTTCGTCTATTTTTATTTATTTATTTTATTATTATTATTTTTTGCCCTTTTTTTTTGGGGAGGGGACTAAGGAGGGCTGGTAGTAATTGTGTATGTAGGGTTTTGTAAAGGGTGATGTCTGCCCATACAAGTTTAATAAACTTCGGATTTTGTTGTCAATGTGTTTTATTTTTTTTTAATAAAACCCTTTTTCTCTCTCTCAATGGCAAATTTAAAAGAATGGATTAGAAGGAAGATACTATTCATGGAAATATAGTGTGTCTTAAACTGAAAAAGCTAAATTGGTTGTTACTAATATGCTACAAAAAAAAAGAGAAAGATTTCTGGACATTTAAGCTGGACTTAATTCTTAACGAGTGAAATGCTCTATAGTTTTTTTTGTTTTTTTTTTATCTCAAGTACAGACGACATTCTGGCCTTTGGGAGAAGGGGGGTGGTGTGACCATCCTTATCTAACAAATGTGAAAAATGTTTGCGATTTTGTTTCTCACTAAAACACAGTGGACATTCTAGCCTTTGGAAGGTGAATAGGTGGTTGAGTGGTGGCAAAACCATATTTCTCAGTGATTATTTTCGTTTGTTTTGGTTCTGGCTTCATTTTTTGTTTTTGGGTTTCATCAAGTTTGTTTTCGGTTTTATTTCTTTATTCATTATAATTTTTGCTCGTTTAACTTTTGACGTATCATATGTATAATCTGAACTGCTTGGTTCAATTTTCAAATTTGCTCTTTTTAATTTTCATGGAAAAACTTTTTGTTTCAACGTATAATATATTCGCTGTTTAATCAATAAAATTTTGTTTATATTTCTATTTTGCCCATGTATTTCCATTAGCTATATATCTTTCATTCTGTGCTATATTTTGTTCATTTGCTTTAAATCTTGTCAAACTTTTCAGATCTTATTGACGGACGAACAGAGCAGTACAGCCAGTGTATCATACAAGTCAGCGGAATGTCAGATTTACATCAAGGGATCGAAGCTTTCACGAAGGGATCTGTAGAATCCAGTCCTATGGTTGAGGCCAATCTAAACTCTCCCAAACTTAATTCTAGTCAAAGCTATCGTACATTAAGATCTTTAGGGCTAATTCGGGAAAGATGGTTTCAAGATCTACCGCCAGTTCTTACTTTTGAGTTGAAAAGGTTTCTTTTCAATAGTGTTAGCAAACGACCTGAGAAAATTCATGATCGAGTGCTATTCCCAAGGAGAATATATATGGATAGGTATGTTCAAATGTTATTTTTTTTAGTGCAACTTAAGTTTTTTTGTAGTACTAAACCAAGTTTTCCCAATCCAGGTTGCATCTGTTAATCCGAAGGTCAATATTCATATTGTCAATAAAAAAATACGTTATAAAATTTTCGATAGATAAAGTTAAGTCTTTTCAATTTATGACCATTTATTTATTTCCCTCAAAATCAAGGAGTATATAAAATACATACATTAAGTCTTAAATATACTTCAACAAAGCGCCAATATACAGTGGTTGTAGAATTATAAAGGAACGCCATATGTGAAGTAAAAAAAGAAAAAAAAAGATAATTAATATCTCAGGTGCTTTTTAAATTCTGGAAGGGTAAAAGATATGGATACAGAGAATGTTTACAAATTTACGGTAAAAGTTATCAATTTTAATTTTAGCTGATTCCAACGGCTCTTTAATTTTAAATCTCGAAATCAATTCAGCTTTACTAAAACAAATTGGATAACCAAATAAAAATTTACAGTATTGACTTTATGTATCAACTAACCAAATTAATTGTTTCATCAATGAAAGTTCTGTTTTTTCTTGTGTTATTTCTTGGAAATAGCTTGTGGGGTTACATTTTTGAAAATTTTTTTTTGTAATTTCGGTAAAAATTTGAGCTCAATGGACATCCAATTTAATAATCTGGCTTGGCAGAGTAAGATTGTCGATACAAGAATAAAAAAAATAACTAATTATACGATTGTCACTAAAAATCATATTCGCCCAATCAAACTGTCAGTGAAACTGGAAATGCTTCAATTCCGTTGTCAACCTGACAATAGGATTGTCAGTGAGAAAAGCCTCCCTTTCAACCGTCTTATTTTTTTCAGTAAATTTTTAGAACCAAAACTTTTAGTTTTGAAAGTTTTTGTCTGTGCCATGCCTATAAGCTATTCTAATATGGCATAGAAACACTTTCAAAACTGCAAGTGACGAAATAAAACAGACCAAAAAGAAGAAAAAAAAAATTCAGTGTCAATGTTGTTATTACTAAATCATCCAGTTTGCATGTAATGAACACCTTAATACCCCTAAATGTGAGTTTAAATGTTTTTATATAAAATCAATGTAACCTCATCAGTGGTGGTTCCGGCCTCTCTCGCGTGCAAAATCTTGATTAGCTCCGCACCCTGTCTCCCAAAACTTTAGACCAAATTTTTATTTATTAAAAAAATTCCATTTATTTAAGTTTGACTTCTTACTTTAACCTCTACAAAATAGTTGGTTATCTCATCCCATTAGATTGAATCTAATTCTTTGCGTTCTATGATCATTAACGATACAGGGCTTTGAATAAGTGCTGACATCCCAGCACCGAAGAAGTGACGACAGCTGTGAAAAAGTTGAAAAATGTGTGTGCATCTGGAGTCAATGGGATCATGGCAGAAATAATGAAGATATCCCTTCGAGCCTGCATAACTGTTTGGACTGTTCTCTTAGTGGTCAACTGGAATAACGAAAAAGTCTCAAAAGATTGGACCAGGGGCTTACTGTCAAACTTTTGAAGAAGAGCGATGCGCTAATCTGGGACAACTGGAGGGGCATCAACTTAACGTCTGTGCCTAGTAAAATGCCAGCCAGAGACATATTACAATGCCTAAGGACAACCCAAGAATCACACTTCAGGGAAGAGCATTACGGCTTTAGACCTGGTAGGTCTTGCTCTGATCTTATTTTCATTCTTAAACTAATGGTCGAAGAGTCGAGGGAATGGGACAAAAGCACAACATAAATGCTCTTCATTGATTTTGAAAAGGCATTCGATCCTGGTGATCGAAAGATTTTAGGGAAACTTCTGAATTATCACGGAGTGCCTGATAAACTTGTCAAAATTATAATGCTGTTGTGAATATTGTTTGCGCAAAGAATATTACGATTCGCGTTTCTTCAAAATAATGTCTGGTATCAAACAGTGATATGTCCCATTCCCATTCCTGTTTGTTAATGTCATGGACTACATTCTAAGGCAGTCTATAGGCTCTGGAGTGAAGATTTGCAGCTGATAAGTCTCTGATCTGGACTTCGCTGGCGACGCTGTTCTTCTCGAAGAAGCGAAACACCGATTGCTGCTACTCCTCGACGCCATAGATGAAAAGGCCGAAAAAGTTGGACTTCTAGCCAATGTCAGTAGGATAATGAGCATGGCTACATCTGACTCTCCACTGACAATGAAATGCAAAGATAAACCAATTGAACAAATCAATGAACTTAAGTATGTCGGGACGTGGATTGATTATAGTGGTGAAATAGCCCATGAAATCAAGAGGAGGATTGGACAAGCTACATCGGTTTTTAATAAGTGGAAACCAATCTGACGCAATAGGAAAAACTATGCGCTGGAAGTATCTCAGTATAGTAAACTATCCTCATGAATAGCAATGTGAGGTCCCTTCTTCTCTATGCTAGTGAATGTTGGAAACTAGATATCCAACTGGAGAAACGTGTCCTAGCCTTTGAAAACATGTACCTTAGTATGAACAGGATCTGATGTCTGCGATGGCTCCGTAATGTCTGACGAAGTTTCGTAGATGCCCTATGCGCCATTTCTGGCTCTGGAGAATTTAAGGTTTAAGGTAAACGACTGCTCATTACTGGCCACTGACACTGTAATCGCTAATAATATTTGATATGCAACCTTTATGTTTTTGGAGACCCCTTCATCTCCATATTGCACAATTAATTATAGCACACCTATAGGTTCCTTTAAGGAAATGCGTCGGTGTTGAATCATTTTTTTTTCGTATCTTGGGGTTCATGGAACAACTGAATGGGATCTAAATCATCTTAATATTTTTACTTTTATTGCTACTTAATTTTATTTTCAAGAAGTGGTGCTGAAGGTATGGAAAAAATGAAAATTTTGGATTCAATTTACTTATACTTACCGCCAACTGCGCCCTCTGCATAGAAGTAGAATTTCAAAGATTACAAAATGATTATAACCGTTATATTATTTATTTGAAATTTTTCGGCCCTAAAATTTCTGCGCACAGGGCAAGTGCCCCCTCGGCCCCCCCCCCAAAAACCGCCTCTGACTCTTATGATTTACAATCAAGAAGAATGTGTATCGCCATGCAATTCGATTATATTTACCATGATAAATATTGCCGGATATTTTCTATCGGAGGACCTGAACCCTCACAAAGAACATTTTGAGAGACAATTTTTTCACATCTTGAGAGGTCCTTTGGCTAAATATTGCGAGTAAAGGGGGGAGGGACAATCCACCCCTGAGTAGTCCTGCATTTGAAAGATTATATTGAGATTAAGCGCCGAGAATGGTTGCTAAGGATGCTCTAGCTCTCTTCATATTTCGAAATGGTTATGAGTGTAAAAATGAAGCAATCAAGGCGTTGTTGAGTTTCTATCATAATCTGTAAATTGACAATATTGAGAAGCATAGAATCTTTGTAATGAGAAAATATTCAGCCTCATTTATGCCCAAATAACACAACATAGTGTTTAAAACCGGCACATAGGTCGTAACTAAAAAAGAAGATTAAGAAAAAAAGCTGCAATTTGTCAATTATTATATATGTATGACCATAATGTATTGTTTGTTTGTAGCCCCTTGTGTAGTTCAGGCCTATAAATTTTCTGATATTGTAAAAGGTCTCCCGACTTGTATCCATCATATCAGAAACGGTCATTAAATTATACTCAGTCGTTTTCCAATTTATTCTGTTTCATTTTGTTATGGTTTAAGAACACCTTCAACAGTGGACAAGACAAAACAAAACTGATCAAAAAGTAGAAAAAAAACAAATAAAAACTAAAATTGAAACAATACGTCAACGAAAAGAAAGAAATAAAAAAGCTGCAATGTTTCTAGTTTTTATAACCAATGATGTATATAATATACAGTCATGTTATTTTCTGCCGCTCTATTGCTTATAGTTTTGTACCTTTCTAATTCAATTTGATAACGCAGCGTTATGAAGAGTTTTCACATCGGCAAGTAACAAAGTTGTGTTATCTGCCTTAGCTTAAATATCTTCAGCTTTCATATTAGTATGTGTCTTTACATAATAGTACATCCCTTTCACGTACAATCCCATAGACCGGTTACACCGGCAATGGTTATAACGGCAATATTTATGAACATGCAAACTGTGGAACGTTCAACGCTGCAGCAGCTTTGATGATGAGATTTTGATGGTTTCTACTACATATGTGGGAGATTGCAAGAGAAAATACAATTTATAAAAATAATGAAAAGGAAGAAGAAAAGACTCCAATGGGTCATCATAATCTTTTCTTCTGAAAACATAGCTTTGCTCGGGCAACTTAACCTGCAGCAGGGCATGGCGCTTTGTCACGATCTAAAAAAGGCGTAGAAAGAGCGTGCAAAATTGAAGATATAACTCTCTATTTGAAAGATTAATTTCGAAAAATTTTCTTCTCCTTTTGTATAAAATTGAGAACTTATAAACGTAATTTGACGTAAAATAAAATACAGTCTATTTTCTAAGTTTTTAAAGTTAAGTATATATGTTGTCGGTTTTATAAACGTTGGTTCTTATAAACAAAAAAGACACCATGTCGTAGCGAAATTGCTTGACCTGAAAGGCCAGATAAAGCATCTAAGGCAATATGAAAGGCTTGGCTTAACACTGTGAAAGTGTCGACAGTTTTAGTGCATTTAAGCACCATATTCGGGTGCCAAAGATCCACCGTTTTTCAGTTTCCTATTTCTCTGAACCCGGGCTTATTCCTGTGTGTCCGAAATTATAAATCAGGTTGTTCTTGTTAACATGCTTCTCAACTGCGAATATTGGTATTCTCATTGTTATTTTAAGAACTGTTTATTACGGTTATCTTCAGCCCTCCCATAATTATGCTTTTCTTGTTCTGAAACGTCAATCCTTTTAAGACAAATCCTACCGTAGACTTAAAGCATGGAAACTTCACATTGTTTTATTTTGGCCCAAAAAGAATTGAAAACAACTGACAATGGTGAAAACCTACAACCGAAAAACGACAGCACGTGATCCTCGTGCGCACAGACTTTGTGTTTCATATTTCGGTGAAATTTCATGAAATAATTTCCAAATGCATTATTTAAAATGTGTCTAATAGTATAACCAAAAGAATCACATTGAATCATATAAAATGTATTGCCAAAAAGAATGAACTCTGCTTAAATCTAATTAACCCTTTTGGTTGTTCCATGAAATCTTTTACAAATTGTCAAACTTTTTGGGTTAGCTCTCAAAAAAGTTTTCTTTTTTTCTCGTTGCATTATATATATTCGCCTGCTGAACACTTCACCTGCAATATGTCTGTTAGTTCTTCTGAACTGCGATGCAGAGCATAAACTTTTTAGACAGATTATCCAAAATTCACGAAGAAATTCAATATCCCTCGATTCCAAACAATTGCGTCTAAGAGCGTTCTGTTAGGAACCCAACTTGTGCTGTTGCTTATGGAAAACAGTGATGCCTTGTGGGAAAGACCTATAATAAGGTCCTAAAGGGTAACCAATGATAAAATATCTATCATTGAAAAGATACAGAAAGAGCTTTAGAAAAGATTTTCGGATTTTTTTTCTTCACTACTTACAAGACCAGTTTCAATCACATTCATTCAATTTCTTTGTAAATAAATCCTTTTCCGTCATTTTAGCCAGCTATTGTTGTTCTATATATAATGCCTATTTTGAATGGAAACACCTTTGATAATTTTTAGTTTTGCAGTTATAGATATGATTAAAACATGTTGAAAGTGAAACGGATAGAGATTTGTAGGATTCGAATTTTGTTCATAACACAGAAGGATTTTGGCGATTGATATTAATCTGTTTTAACTTCAGTAGTTTTCTCGTTCATCAGACAGTTCCTAAAGTCTCAGAACGCTTGAGCTTCCCCTGCTAATTAGGGAAAACGAGTATCTGTATACTTACTGTCTTTATTATTGTAGCCAATGAACGTTTTCTGTCCTAATGTTGCTATTGTAGGTCTGATAAAGATTTTTTTTAAGCAATGCAACTTCTATGAGACCACATGTTTCACAAGTTGTGCTACAGCATATTATATGAGTAAATAGCTGATATTTTGCCCTTTATTGTACTCCAGCACCTTCATTCGTTTAAAGACAAAAATGTGACTTGTACTTTATTGACTTATCGGTGGATCTTCATTAGGAAATAAAAATGAAGAGAAATGGAGAAATTTGGATTCTTCATAATAGAATAGATCTGTATCTAATAATAAAAAGGTAGATTTTAACAATAGATCATTTGTTGAACAAGAACATGTACTTCGACATTTTGCCTTTTAAAGACCAAGAACAAACAATTATGAATAAATAATCTGCATAATATAATATATATGAATCATATGACTAAAAAAATAGATATGCAAAAAAATACAAACTTTAATACAAGAGAATAGATAAGCGAAAAAGAAACGTGAAAGTTCAAGCCAATTGCTTTCTATTTTAAAACTTGATCATTCCTAGCAATCAGCTTTTTTTAACTGTAAATTTTCAATAGGAAAGATAAAAGCTATATGTACACAAACAGTCTTTCTGTGAATTGAGCTCGACATGAATGACTTGGTGCTCTCCCTGAGATGTTTTACAATGTTTGCAGGTATTTGCAAAGTAATCGTGAAAAGGTAGTTGAGCTTCGTACGATTGCTGACGAGCTACTGAGCCGAAAGCACCAATTAGAAGAAAGAATCCTACGTATTGATGAATTTGGAAACGAGACCGAAAAGTATTCACTACCTCGTGTTCTTCGATACACTAGGCGGTTTATAGAGAGTAGACGAAGAAGAACTACATTGTTTTCATCACAACCAGCCGAAAACACCCGTCTGTAAGAGATTTTCACTTATTTTCTCTTTAGTAGCCGTTTTAGTTTAGCAAAACTGATACATAAAATCAAGATCAATTTAGATGAGGAATAGTGATAACTTCTAGGTAAAATGCTAAATACAATAAACCAAATCATAACCGGTATTGCGGTTGCCTCTGAAAAGGCATTGCGTATTTTCAATACGTAATGCCTTTACAGCATCTGTTCAGAATCTCCGCTAATGTGTGAACTTTCATTTTGGTTATTTATGCTTTGATAAACAGCTACATGGTGCCTTTGGTGCTTTTTGCCCTTTTTTTTTTTTTTTTGCCACTGACAAAAATATCTAGGGCCATTTTGAGGGCTGAAAGCGGTCTAAGCGCAATCTGACGTACCCTCACCGTACCCTGTGTCCTTATGCTCCTCAGTAGCCCTACTTGGCATCAGATCAAAACTGCAGGACAGTAATTTTTTATCAAAACGGTTTAAAATCAGAAACCATTTTGGTTATTTATGCTTTGACAAACAGCTACATGGGGCCTTTGGTGCTTTCCCCCCTTTTTTTTTTGCCACTGACAAAAATATCTAGGGCCATTTTGAGGGCTGAAAGCGGTCTAAGCGCAATCTGACGTACCCTCACCGTACCCTGTGTCCTTATGCTCCTCAGTAGCCCTACTTGGCATCAGATCAAAACTGCAGGACAGTAATTTTTTATCAAAACGGTTTAAAATTTTAGAAAACCGACTCCTGGATTGACATGATTAATGTAGTCCAAGTGTAAGGGCCATAAATTAGATAGATAGCCGATGTACGACAAAACTTTGAGATCAGAGTAATATAAGGACTGTTGCTGTGTAATATTGAAGGCCCAAAGTGAGACTCTGGGCCCGAACCCCCTTCAATTCCTCCACTCCCAGATTTGCAAATAAAAGTATTTTACGCCTCTTTTGACTCACAATCATTGAAGGATTTCAAAATGAATGATCCTAACTGAATAAACGGCATTTATTAAGCATCATTAAGATAGACACTTTGATCAGAACAGTTGTAAGGTCAAAAAACGTAATTTTGGAGATGATTTGATACGTGTACTCCTAGGGACAAGAGCTCCAAATTATGAATAATAGAAAGGCGGACAAGTTACATCTTGTTAAAAAAAAGAGTTCCAATCTGTGTCAATAAAGCGCTTAAAATGAGGCTTTTAGTTGTTGCCCAAAATCAAACTATTTTTACACATAGAAAGAGAGGGGGGGGGGGGGGCACACGAAAGAAGTGAATTTTTAGGTTATGATTTTCAATCTGTCTTTGGGCCTTTGCACCAATTTGGACTGTAAGCTGGGGTGGGGGATCAGTGAACAGGGTTGCCAACCCTAGTGATCTATCACTATTTCTAGTGATTTTTTATATTAAAAAAAAACAATAAATCAGCAAATACATTACTAGATTATTGAGGGAAATCAATAAATCAACCAAAAGATCACTGAAATCTAGTGATTGCCTTTTTCGTCGAGTGGCAACCCTGTCAGTTAAACTTCTGTATCTTCCGCCCCCTATTTTTATGTATTTCGATAGGATGCATAATTCTTAAAGGGAAAAGGGGCTGTTTTATCTATATTTTTATTAATCTGTTGGCAAGATTTTATTGGTATATTCTGATGCTGTATTACCATGTTTTGAAGGAAATTTTGAACTCATTTGCCATTACTAGTTAGGATTGCAAATATAAACACATTTTTGTTAGCTAAGGAAGAAGTAAAGGTGACAAAATTACATGAATGAATAAAAAGTAAATTCAGTGAAAGAGATATCGAATTATGGCTCGTGAATTTAGATAGGCGAGTTAAGAGACGAATAAAGTTTAATGGAAAAAAGTAGATATGAATTTTCCTTGTTTTGTGTCTTGCTTAAAGGAGCTCAATATAAAACACTTGTATTTACAATAGAGGAATACGTAACTTAAAAAGCCGGCTATCTCTAGTTCCATGGGAGCTGGAATTATGTTTAGAGTATTGCGTTAAACAAGAATTGGTCAAAATACAGGAATCAGTAAAGGAAACGTAGATAACCGAAACCAGGCACGCACGCAGGATTTGTTTCCGGATGGAGGAGGGGGGTTGGAGTGAAACTAACGTAGCTATGAATGCTTTGCTGGAGGATTCAATAAATTCTCGTCAGGTTAAAAAGGAGAGTAGCTGAAAAACATTCTTTAAAAAGAATTGGAAAAACCTCAAACACAAGGAAATTAAAACAGCACAATAAAAAAAAAGAAAATAAATCCAAGTGCAAAAGAAAACAATAAGAAATGGTGTTTTTATGGTTTACTGTTTTTTATTCTTCTACTTTGCACACACAGACATACCCCCCCCCCCCTGATTAATATATTTTTCAATTAGTTTTCATATGTTTTTCCAATTTTTAGTGATTTTACTGGCTTTTTCAAGTCAACACTGCTTGTTTTATACTTGAATTTTATACTAAAAAACAAATGGCGTCTAAACCATGGAATGCATAACATAAAAATTCGACATCAATTAAAGTCTTGTTTTTTTGGTCTTTATTAATAATTCGCACTTCCACAGGAGAACAGTTGCTTCTACTAGCTCGCCACATAGAAGAAGGTCCTTAAGCGCAACAGACGTAAGTTATTTATTGCCCTTGTAAAAGCTTATTCTCGCTATGACATAAGAGCTTGTTTAGATGACACAAAACATGTTGATAACTTGTGTGCATTGGCTAGGGAGATAAAACGAGAAACAAGTCTTTCAGTTAGTTTCTATAAAATGCCTGTACTTTATCAATATTTGTTGCCAAAAAAACTGACAATGATATTGCAAACAATGTTATTGCATTACTGTTTATCAAGAAATAAACGCTGATTAACAACCTATTGCAAGTATAATAATTGGGAGAGTAATCTATTTTTGAGTGACCTAGTTCAAAAGCCAAGATGTCTCTTTATAAGAAAGAAAAATGAGATTATAAGAACAAAAACCGCTGAATACAAACCGAAGAGTCGAGCATAAAATTTTGAAAAGACTGGGAAGCAATGCTTTAAAAAAGCTAATTACTCGATAAGGTGAATCCGAGTTACATGTTAAGCTCTGGTCGTTTTTTTTCTTGATGAACTAGTACTTTGATCAAGTATCTACGAATTTGGAATACTTTTTCGAAAATTCGGAGAGAGAAATAAAAGGAAAGGTAAACGATTTTTTAAGAATAAAAATGTACAACACGAGTTGGGTTCGATAAACAATGAAATCACAGGTTTTCATTAAGGTACTATTACCTTTTAGACATCCTGTATTTAGATTAGTTCTCAAGATCAGTTGCCTGTTGTTTAGACTATACTTAGAGGCTTTGTTTATTTTAGAGCGTCGTTAACACAAGCTGTTATATCTAATGCTGTTCTCTTGCTCATAGGTCCTAAAATGCCTGAAAACGCTAATTATTTCAGATAACGGTCTCAGTTAAGTTTATTCCTGACACATCGATTCACCCTTTTTTCGTCTCAAAATGTCGTTTCCCTCTAAAAAAAAAAACTCCAATGTACATATCTTAGCAAGCATGTACACATTGGACCTTTCCCCCTTTTAAATATCAAGATTGCTATGATTTCCATCATGGTTTTTGTTATTTTTCAAATTTCATCAGTAGTACCCCCTCCCTTCGAAATTTGAGTAAATCCTGTAAAATAAATTCATACGCACGTGCCTGATCCATATAAAAGTTAAAATTTCGTCATATAATCTAGAAAACGTAAAATCAATTGAATTTATTCCAAAAACTTTTCAAGTCTTGATTTTTAGACATGCAATGTTAAATGTCTCTAGATAAAAGGATTTAGTTAAATACTTACTTGTTTTGCCGTGCAGAATTTACTTGATTTTTTTTTTAATGGAGTGTATAAGATATCACATGCTGCGAAAGGTGAAATAGAATTAGCTTTTTGACTTAGTAAAAAGTGGTAAAAATCGCACAAACCCTAAAGTTTTTTGACAACTTCCCAATCTATATCTTTTGTTTCTTGTATGTTTTTTCTCTTCTATTTATTTCCTTTTGCTATTCATTTTGTCTAAATTTATTTATTTTTATTTTTTGTGGTTTGTAATAATTTAAGAATCAGATATTTCCTAATCTTTATAAAATAATTGTACATAAAATATTGTGAATTAGTCCAGTGCCTAGCACTGCGATAGAGAATAGATCATTAGGTTTATACTTGTCTTAAACAAGAGTGTTTAAGGATGTTGAGGACTTATAAATTGTGCATTCTCAATCTTGGATATTACAAATTGTAAAGGGAAATTAGCTGTTTGAAAAACCGTTTTTCTTTATAGACTAGAGAAAGAGTTTTTGGTTTTGTCCTTTTATGTCTGATGAAGCTTTTTTTACTCCTGAATTTGCAGCACAAGATATAATTATATATCTGATTTGCCGCTAGTCTTTTGTCCAGGATTTTAGATGACTATTGAATCATCTTTTGAAAGAGTCAACAGAGATATTTTAGGGATGACTTTCTCAGGAAGATCGTTCCAGATCGAAGTGCAATGTCGGATGTAGCTGTTCTTCATCTCCAAGTACTCTGTCCTCAGCTTGCCAGCCTCGAGATAATTGGACTGATCTGTGTGCCTTCGTGTTTGTCTTGTTGGTTGGACAATTATAGGCACAATACAAGAAAGCTCTAGAAACGGAAGTGAATTTAAGTACTTGTAGAAAACAAACCTCTCACTAACAGACTGGAGAGAGTTGTGGAGAACGACTAAACTTGCCATATTTATCCTATTCTGGGTCTGTTGAAGTGGTGCCAGTAATATTTTCAGAGCTCCAGCATGCAGCAGTCATCCATACTCGGTATTGGATCTGATGCGAGACTTGTAAAGTGTGATGATCGAGCTGATCATTTTAACTTAAATTTTAGTGGAAGGTAGCTGGAGCTTGGAGATAGCAAGGCAAAAACATCGAAACAGTTCTTGGAAGGGGGGGGGGGGTGGGGGTTAGGCTGTAAAATACAAAAATTATAATACAATGTGCTTAAACATTGAATCTAAGTAATTACGTATGAGTTGAAACCAAATGCTAATATTTTCTGGGAATGTATTTAGTTTGAAATATGCCTTAAAACTAAGTAAATATTAAAGTTATTAATGAAAATTCCACAGTATCCCAGAAATTCTAATTGATTTTTGTTATATTTGACAAAATTTCGTCAATATTGTCACAGTATGGCCAAGAGCTGTGAAATATGCTAATAAAATAAAAAAAAATACAAGGGGTTGCTTTTTCGGAACGATTTTCTTCACCGCCAAACAAAAAGCAAAGTAAGTACGAATTTGGTCAAGTCCACTATGTATGGTCAAAGATATTAAATAAGCTTTTAAAATAAGAAACAAAAAGAAGTAGTAGTTATTATGGAATAATAATGATCGCCGCTGCAGAAATAAAAAGAATCAAACAGTTCGTGGTAACGAAGTGTAAGTAAGGAGCGACCCGGCTCAATAGTAACCGAAACTTAAAAAAAACGGGATTTTGACACCAATAGATGCATCAAAAGAATCAGATTTTAATACTTATTTCAGATATGTAAGTTTCATCAAGTTTAGTCCTACCCATCAAAAGTTACGCGCCTGAGAAAATTTGGTTGATTTTCGAAAAAAGGGGGAAAGGCCCACTAAAACCTATAGGACCTTAATGAAAATCACACCATTAGGTTCAGCGTATCAGAGAGCCCTACTCTAGAGGTTTCAAGCTCCTCTATACAACAAAGTTAAATTGTGTTTTTTTTTGTCAGAAGAAAGATTAGGGATGCGTGTTAATTTTTTTTTCCAGGGGTAATTACATCGTTCCTATAGTCCTATAATATTGCGGGAGGGCTCATTCTAACGGAAGTTAAAAGTTCTAGTGCCCTTATTAAGTGACAAAAAATGGAGGGCAACTAGGCCCCCTCCCATGCTCTTTTTTTCCCAAAGTTACCCGATCAAAATTTTGAGATAGCCATTTCGTTCAGCATGGTCAAAAATATAATATATATGTCTTTTAAGAGGATTCGATCACCCGCAGTTCCTGGGGGAAGGGTTAGAATTTATGAGTAGGACCTAATACTTAAATATTGCAGTGTATACCGGGAAGTAAGCCGACTTTTCCAGTGGGGATATTTTTTCTGGAAGTGGGAGGGGGGTTGGGAGCAATGTGGCAGGATCCTTCAATGGAGGATGTTTTCATGGGGGAAGGGACATTGCTATGAAGGGGGCACCGGATATCCCAGCACAATTTGAAAAAACGATCAGAAATTAAATAAAAAATAAATAAGTTTTTCAACTGAAAGTAAGGAGCAACATCAAAACTTAAAACGAACAGAAATTATTAAGTATATGATTGGGTTCGCCCCCTAGTCAATACCTCGCTCTTTAAGCCACAGATTTTTTAGTACTTTCATAAGAGCTATTTATTCTAATTAACGGCCTTTGTTATTAAGGGGTAATTTTTCAAGAATTGGAACAAAATTTGAACTTTAGCTTAAAGAGCGAGGTATTGACTAGGGGGCGAATCCCCTAATATACGTATTAAAAATATATAGATATAGAAGTTCGTTACGTAAGTTAATTCGCAAGTAACGTATATTCATTGCTAATAAAAATGTCCGTAAATAAAATTAAACAACTTCCGAGAAAGCCATTTAACCAAATAAAAGTAAAATTAATATGCAATTTTTTTTTTAATTATTCATGTACGTGGAGCCAAAATCAAAACCTCCATTAATTCAAAAACGTTCAAAAATTAAATAAAAAAACAAGTTTTTTTTAACTGAAAGTAAGGAGCACAATTAAAATTTAAAACGAACAGAAATTATTCTGTATATGAAGTGGGCTGTCCCCTCCTCAACGCCTCGCTCTTTACACTAAAGTTTTTTATTGTTTTAAAAAATAGAATTGTTAGAAAAAGTCTAACTTTAGTGTAAAAATCGAGGCGTTGAGGAGGGGACAGCCCCTTTTATAAATGGATTAATTTTTGTTCGTTTTAAGTTTTAATGTTGCTCCTTACTTTCAGTTAAAAAAAACTTGTTTTTTTTTATTTAATAAAATACAGAAGACTGGTTATAAAACTAAATTTTAGTTTGGTTTTGATGTTAATTTTGCTTTTTTTATGAGTTCTTTAATTGTCTTCAACTTATTGTTGATTTCTTCACCACTTCAGATACTTATTTATATTGTATTATAATATATTGTATTTTGTAATATGTTTTTATTATTGTAATTTAGCGGTAATTTAATCTGCATATTTATTTTTAGTTTACTGGGCAGGTTTTACTAGAATACGTAAGCGGGATGAAAAAAAATAAATACCAACGAGGAATTTTTTTTGTATATTAGCATTCGAGCACTCAAAATTTTACTGAAAACCATTTATCCTGTTTAGCGTACACAATATTTCCGTTAACACTTAATATTTAAGACAAAAGAAAAGACGTACCTAGTCCGTTTAAGTAGGATATTACTCAGAAACACTAGATGACGGGGCGTATTATTGTAATTTAATGTTCTTTTATCCTTTATATCTATTTTTCAGTTTGCTGGACAGGAGAGTGACCCAAAACGATGTAGAGTTTTGACCAATGAGGAATTTCAAGTGATTGATACTTGTCTTGATGAATTGCATGAGGAAATCTGTAAAGATTTGGAACAACTCGGAAAAGATGTGGCTAAAATTGACGCCAAAGTAGATAAGCTGTATGATAAGCCAGATTTACAAACGGTAAAGTTGAACGTATTTTGTTTGTTTCGTTTCTATGCTAATATTTTTTTTCATAGATGGTAGATTGATAAATATTTATTCACACACATGTACATAATTTTGGTCATACCTTTAAACAGTGGACAAATGAAAAATTTCCTCCAAGATCCGTCTTACCGGTCGTTTGATAAATATTTGGCCTTGAGAAGAAAATAAATATTTCAGGGAAAAATTCAATTAGGTTTTAACATAGTCTCATTTTAGCTCTATACATTTAGTTCAACGCTAGTAAAAAATTTGGATACCTTCTGAGAATGAAGGTTCTTTAGGCTTTCAAAATTGGCGTTTGTTTCATTAATGGATTCGCCAAATAAATTTTAAATTTGGAAGCGAGAAGTAATCAGGAGACTAAACCTAGAAAATATGGTAAACGTAGGAGCCATGTATATCCTAATTTATGCAATTCTATCATGGTGTCAACACATTTGGGCATCTTCACTTTAACCTGATGAAAAAGGCTTTTTCTTTGCGGAACGCGTACGTTCCCTTCTAAGTTAGAAACATCATCAAACGGACTAATTGGTCGGAGTAATACTCAACGGTAATTGTTCTTTTCTGTATAAGGTAGTCAACGTGGATTATTCCATGCTTATTAAAAAAACTGGCATGAGCTTGATATCTGATAAAGTTGCTATTGTCTTGTTAGGCGCTGATTTCGACGAGAACTCCATTATTTGAATTGTCTTTTGTCACTGGTGTACTGTGATGGATCCTTTTTTCATTTATAGCTAGGAATTGATGCAAGAAGTCCTAAGGATTGTGGGTTGATATCTCTTAATACTTTTGAAATTGTCACACGTGTGTGAGTTTGCCAAATTATGAACAATTACGGCGAACCATTACGCTTTGAACTCTCTAGAGATAATCTCCATTCTGCTGGATCATGATAAGTAACACACAATACAGCAAATAGGCCCTGGCTCTTGACGATATACAAATTGATTGTTCTCTGTGGAAAGGGAAGGGGAATTTCTAGTCGTCTACAGAAAGAAGTTCTTGTGCATCCATCCAATAAGATTTCTTCTTTCAATCTTGATTTGGAGTCTGGTTTGATATTTTGCCACTGCTACGCCTAAAAGCCGTGTCTGACATTTTCAAACGTCTGAATAATCGCCAACAACTATCTTCTATTTGCTATTTTGCCATTTTCTCAGAGGGAGAGTCAACAGGGCAAAGTGTGCTCAGTGACATTTTGGTTGTTCAATGACACATTGCCCTGCAGATCCTCCCTTTGAGAACAGCCTTTTAACTTTCCTTTAGTCCAGTCGCGTTATCTCTTTACAGTTGTGGTATAAAACATAAGAGACTCATACCTTGTCTTGATCGCCAAGAGGAATTTCAAAATTAACATTGTAAATAAGTGACAAAAATAGTGATGTTTGGTCTGTGGCGAGCAAATGATCATTATGATAATGCTGAAATGTCATTATCAAATTCAAAATGGAACAAAATCACACTCAAAAAAAAAATCATTGGTCAGAGTGTGAAAAAAGAAAATGAGTGTGAAAAGTGTGAAAAAAAGAAAAAGAATTTACTTGCTCAGTCATGGATGCTGCTCAGGGTTCGTTTTCTATTAATCATGTAATTTTGTTATTAAACAGTGTATAATGCATGGGCTTGTATAAAACACATACTAAACCCCAATCATAGTTCTTCTCCTGTACGAGAAGAAGCAGGGGTGACTATGTTTTTCCCCCATATTTTGAAGATTTTTGGAACAAAACTTTGAGTTTGGGAATAGAATTTCTGATTGAAGAAAAATCTTGTGGTAGAAATTGAAATACGGAATAAATTGCGTGGTTAATAAACCAGATTAAAAAAAACGAATTTATGAAGATTCTACGTTACTAAAAAAGTATAGTTAAAATTTTGCGTTCCCAAAAACAAGAATAGTTGAAAATTTCATATTCAGAAAAGTAATAAATTATAATCAAGAATGAGTTGAAAAATCAGTTATATATGGTTGTCTCGCTAAAAAAAATCTATTCGTTCATGTTGAGGCTACAGAGTCTCACTTGGTGCTGTACCGGAAAGCGGGGTGGAGTTTAAAATAGGTAACGACTGTAAGTCAAATCTGGAGAAGACTACCCCTCCAATCTCCAATTTAGATAAAGCCCCGAACTTCTCGTGACTCGAGAGTGTCAAACTTTAGAAGTGCATACAGCAGCTGTTATCTAACAGCCAAGGGTGTGTCCAGGTATTTTGTTCGAGGAGGGGTGTATTTAGATTAGTTTTTTTTTTTGGGGGGGGGGCAAAAGAAGACTTAAAAACAAATCAGAATTTGTTGAATGCATTTTTCTTACGTTTCTAGGAGTCAGACGAAAATTTCAGGCGGGGGGGGGGGGGTTCAAACCTGGTAACACCTCCACCCCCTGGATACGGCCTTGCTAACAGCATCTACTCTTTTAACGCTTTAGGGAAAATGGTAAGCATATATAAATATAAAAATCATAGGTATAGCGTTCCAGCTCATAACAAGGAATGAAAGAAATGAACTTTGCGGGAAGTCTAGACCAGGCCGTAATGAAGAGGCGTGGTGTACCTAGCACAATCGCCT